>NC_141542.1:106377500-106562500 GCF_021556685.1 Rattus norvegicus
TCTGCAAATAATTTAATTTATGATGTGTTTGTGAGAGGGTGAGTGTGTGTGTGTGTGTGTGTGTGTGTCTTGATGTGGGGTGTGTGTGTTTTGTGTGTGTATGTGTGTGTGTTTGTGTGTATGTGTGTGAGTGTGTGTGTGTGTTTGGTATGGGGTGTGTTTTGTGTATGTATGTGTGTGTGTTTGTGTGTGTATGTGTATGAGTGTGTTTGGTGTGTGTGTTTTGTGTATGTGTGTGTGCATGCATGCACACAAGTACATGCTAGAGTACACATGTGGAGGTCTCAGAACATGTGGGAGTCAGTTCTCTCCTTTTACCATTGGGGCCTGGGAATCTAACTCAGGTTGACAGGTGGCCCTGGAGGCAGGCCGAGTCTCCTGAGGCCTCAGAGTAGTGGTTCTCAACCTTCCTAATGCTGCCACCCTTTAATACAGTTCTTCATGTTGTGGTGACCCCAACCATACAATTGCTTATGTTATTACTTCATAACTGTCATTTTGTCACTTTACAAATGTAAATATCTGAGTTTCCTGATGGTCTTAGGGGACCCCTGTGAAGGGGTCTTTGATCCCCCCAAAGGGGTTGAGGCACACAAGTTGAGAACCACTGCGTGAGGCCCACTCCCACTCCCACTCATTAAACCTTAAATGAGAAGTAAGTGTAAGACCTTTCCACCCCTACAGGCACAGTGTACAGAGTCAGGACTGTGCAGAGCAGGCCTCTAAGACTCA
Source organism: Rattus norvegicus (assembly GCF_021556685.1). Taxonomy (NCBI): domain Eukaryota; kingdom Metazoa; phylum Chordata; class Mammalia; order Rodentia; family Muridae; genus Rattus; species Rattus norvegicus. The sequence goes on from NC_141542.1 coordinate 106,378,233, forward strand.
GGAAATGTCATGGGCTCCTCCTGCACACCCCTCCCCTGAACCTTGGTGATAGCTACTCACCTCCCCTTGGGGAGCCCCTTCTTCATGGACTCCAGGACTGTGACTTTTATACCCATACGTCTTACACTGCACTGCCAGGGTCAGGTCAGATTCTCCTGCCCAAGAGTCTGAGAACACAGGGTACCATTTTCAGGGAAGCCCTGGCCTTGTCTCCCATGAGGCAGCTTCTCTCATTTCTATTATTAGTTGATCATCTGTTAGGCTGAATGGCTCTTTAACACTGGCCGGCATGACGGGAAAACTTCAGGATAAACAAATATGAAATAAGCAATTGATCTCCACAGAGTCCTCAGCCCAGTCCTCCATGTTCACCTTCCAAGGGCTGGATTCCCACCCATGGCAGCCCGAGGGTAGGAGCACGTTTGTGGAGTGAGCTTCTTGCTTTTGCTGTAGGACGCATGCTGCCAGCTCCTGGCTGGGCAAAGCAATGGAGAGAGCAGCCAACACCGACTTCTGGAGGAGTCGTAGTTAAAGAACAAACAAGCAACAAACAAATGGACCAGGGACTGGAGAAGGCAGCCTCCTGAGTTCCCTATCCCTAATTGTTCATTAAAGTGTTCAGCGCCCCAGGCCCGTTCTTGCTACAGAGAACACAAATACAGCATAGAAGTTTTGGAGAGTAAACAAGCTGGCTGTGAGTATTTGCTGCAGTGTGGGAATCCCTGCTAGCAAGGTGTGGTTGGCTGGGTAAGACTTGAGGGTGTCTGGGGACAGTGGGCTGGATCCAACTCTCACCGAACTGCAGCCTGCTGTAAACAGCAGGGTCCACCCTTGGGCATGACTCCAAAGTGCCAGGAAACTGCTCCCCACACCGGTTCTTCCCGCCAGAGTTAAAAAGAGCTTCAAAAGGTAGAAAAGGGAGATGCACTCAGGAATGAAGACATAGGGATGCTGAAGGCTTTCTCCGGCAGGCATTGGGATAATTGGAAAGGAGGCTGTACTGGTTTGTTTCTGTCAATGGGACACAAGCTAGAGTCTCACCGGAGAGGAACCCTTCTCCGAGAGAATGCCTCCATCACTTGACCTGTGTGGAAATGATTTTAGGGCATTTTCTTGCTTGGTGATTGATCGGGGAGGACCGAGCCCACTATGAATGGTGCCACAGCCATGGTCCTAGGTGGCATACACAAGCATGCTAAGCAAGTCATGGAGATCAAGCCAGTGAGTGGAGCTCCTTCCTGGCCCCTGCTTCAGTTCCTGTCCTGAGTTCCTGCCCTGAGTTCCTGCTTTGCCCTCTCTTTGTGATGGATGAAAACTGTATGTTGAAGCAACCCTTTTATCCCCAAGTTGCTTCTTCAAAGGTGTTTACAGCAGCAATAGAAAGTAACACATAGGATGGAGGTCTTGGTCTCAGCTCAAAAGTCATGTGACTGGCTGAGCAAAAGGGGAGAGAGACCTGTCCTCACTTACCCATGCTTTGGGGCCACCTCAGCACACAGTCCTCTTAGGATCCCCTGTCTGAGGCCAACATATCCTCTGCACTCCCTTGGAGACTGGTGACAGGTCCCAGGTAGACACTGAGGGAAAGTTGAGAGTGCCCACCAGGGACTTCTCCCTGGCCCAGATAGTGCTTCTCTAGGAATATGGTTTAGGGGGTCAGTAGGCAGGAAGCCAGGATACAAGCCCCTGAAGCTAGTGTTGAAACAGGCCTGGAGGTCCAAAGCATGTGTGGTTCTGGGGGTGTGAAAACCCCCAGTAAGCAAGGGTGTTAGAGAAGATTGGTGAGAAGGGACTGTGGCCACAGAGCCAAGAGACAGTTGATACAGGGACAGTTCGGAATAGAGCCAGGCCCCAGGTACACAGTACCCTTAAATTCTAGCTAAGGGTGTTGGAAAGAAGCCCACAGCTCCAAGCTATGCTCCATTCAAGGCCCTTGCTCAAGATGGCCATATGTTGGACGATTCTCATGGTTACCTGATGAGTAGTGATCAGAGATTCCTTTTCACCAAGGAATGAGCTAAGACTGGGAGAGGGGAAGAGCTTTTCAGGTGGCCACAGTGAACAGGACTTCTCAGGACAGACTCCCATCTCTGTAAGTGGAAACCCATTCCCGTTTTGCCAGCTGCCATCATGACCCATCACCGCTGCTCAGAAAGCCACCTTTCAAACATGCTACAATGTTCCCGGTCTGTGGAGTTCACCTTGTCTTCTGTACCAGTTTGGACTTTGGATGTGCAGTTGGTAAGTTCTGAGTTCTTAATTCTACACACAGGGTGTGGTGTCTACAACACAAGCTTCAAACTTCTAAGCACGTGTAGACCCTGTCCTGGGGAGTTATAAATCAGTCAGCTACAAAAGAACCAGCTTGCTGGTTATGGCCCAAAAGCCACAGACAGGGACAGCTTCTCCTCTCTTCTGTAAGTGCCCAACTTGCAGAAGATTCCAAGGCTAAGGTTCAGCTCCACTGCCCTCCTTCATGGGTGGGCATCTTCTATAGCAAAGCCAGGAGCCCTGACCAGATCCTCAGGGACTTTTAGAACTCAGAACCTCAGAGACATCTTGGGGTCCAAGATGACACCCCCTCCCATGACATCACAGCTCCTGGGACCTCACAATACCCTCAGGCTCCCTCTCTTGAACAGCACTTTCTTCTCCACACATCCAACCTTGGTGTTTCTACACTCCCCCTTTCCTTCTAATTCATTCTTTATTCAGAGAGATGTGACGTGACCCTGGGGACAAGGGTCTCCGACTCGGGAACCTGACACTCCAATCCTGATATCTCCCCCAACAGTATCCAAGGCTGTGACGTTGAGCACCAGGTCTGACCCTGAGGTGTCTTCAGTTCCCCTCTGTAACACTCCTGGAAGACCTTCTGAAGCCTGAATCCTACGGTTTAGTCAGGTCGAGAGGTCCAGAGGCGAGGGGGCTTGGCCTGGGGGTCCAGTGAGTTAACTCTCCATTGTTTTTCATTCTAGACACTCAGTAGATGAGCACCCCAGGGCAAACATATTATTTAGAAGTGGAAGGTTTGAGTGGAGAAATAACTGGCTGTCATTCATGTCTTCCACTACAGTGCGACCTCTTTAAACTACGCTCCTGTGCCATAGTGACAACACAATCTTCAAAGTCTGGTGGGAGGGAAGTAGGTTTGGAAGGTTCTGGTTGCCAAGTCCAGATATCACCATGGGGAGACGTGGGTTTCAGGTAGGAAAAAAATGGTGTGAAAATGTGATTTTTAGATACTGACAAATGAGAATTATTATTGTGTGTGTGCGCTTATGACGTGGGGGATGCGCTTGCCACAGCACGTATGTGGAATCCAGAAGACAGTTTGTGGAGTTGGTTATTCCTTCCACTTTTGTCCACACATATTTGCTGTTGTTGTTGTTGTTGTAGTTCAAGGGGATCAAACTCAGGACCTTAGGCTTGAGTGGCAAGTGCTTTCCCCGCGGCACCGGCGCCATCTCACCAGCCTTAAGAAATAAATAAAAATGACCTAGAACCAACCCGAGGGACACAAGGGTGAGACCCCGCTAGTTTTCAGGTCATTTACTTGCACATTGTGGCGCCGGTGAGTTTCAGTGTCTAGACATCTGTTGAGCTTTGACCTCTGAACCTTGATCTTGGCATTAATTTTCCCAAGTCAAGTTGCAACAGATGCTATAGCCGGGGAAATGGGGTTCTAAAGCCACACTGGTTCTATCTCTTGTTCTGGAGGCTGAAAGTCCACACTCAGCCTCCTGGAACGGAAGCCATTCAGCAGGTTAATTCTTTTGGAGGCTCTACAGAGGAGGGTCTGTTTCCTCACTGTGTTTGCCACTCCCAAAGTGCATCACCATGTCCTTCTCATCAGGACTCTGACCAGTCCAGGCTAATCTGTCCCACTCCAGACCCTTCAGTGGAGGAGACATTATTTGGTCTTCTAAACAGTGGGTCTCCGGAGCTGATGGGTCACGAGAACAATATAGCTGGAGAGGGAATAACCAGGGGCACTAGGCATATGCTACGTGATGACACTGATCTCTGTGGCCATCATTCCCTACACACAAGAACAAAGTCATGTTCATGGGAGTTAGCTTCAAAGGCTGGGCAAGATTTGAACCCATGAGTACCGTGTATCTTGTGCATTGCTTACTTGGAGGGAGGCAAGTGACACTTTGTAGATCAATCACCATCTCTGCTTGCCAGTCAATCAACTAGGCCCAGAGATGCTCTTTCTCCCAGGCAAAATGATCTTTAGGGGTATATGTTGTCCACCTTACCTGTCAACAGTTGCTGGAGCCCCTGGAGTAGAAAGGGTCTTGTTTAAGATAGTTGCTATTCCCCAGACTTCCACCAGATGGCAGCCTTGAAACGTGGGGAGGTGGCCCATCTGGCAGCTGTTTCAAGTATCTTTAAGTGGGGGAGGTGACTTCAAATCTCAGAGGCCTGTGCCTCCTTCCTTGCGAAGGGTCACCTCGTGAAAAGACTGTCTGGTTCTGGTTCCTTGTCTGGCCAGGAAGCAGCCGCTTTCTGAAGCGCGAGGCACTTTGCCAGGGGCGTTTCTGCCGTCTCAGCAGTGGATTCCCTACCACACTACTGAAACGCCCCAGGCCCACACCAAAGCCAGACAAACTCCAACCCTTGCACACCCAGCACACTATAGCTATCCTTATTCCTCCCCTCCAGTCACGCTTCCAGAAAGGAAGGGAATGCTGGCCTCTGACGACTTCCGGCCCCTCCCCCATGCCTCCAAGCCTCCTGAACACACAATCCTTAAGGTATTCTGTTTCCTAACTGATACTCTCTGCAGTGTGGCACAAGCCACCTTCCTGGGAAGGGTAGGGCCTTCTGAAGCATCACAGAGCCTCGGTTGTCATCCCTGTTCTTGTGTGCTCCCCTACCCAACTTCCTCTCATTCTTCCAACTGCAGCCAGGCTGTCCTCTCCCCATTCCCCCCTCCCCCATACTGGTTACCCATTCTCCATATCCTCTGCTAACACGCAGGTGACACAGGCAAAGGACCTCTCAGGCCCACTTCTGCACCAGATCCACCACCATCCATCCCACAGGTCTCTGCGGTCCTCTAGAGACAAGACCCCCCCTTCAGACCAGCATCTCCACATGACTACAAACAGGGTCCAAACCTCCCAAAGCTTGTGAAGGTGCTGGGAGAGGGGTGAAGCCCACAGCAGGGATGGGCAACTGTCTGCATGAACAGGAGAATGAGAGGATTCTTACAACCATGTAAGCTTCACATGGTGGCCTTAGAGGGGTGACTCATTCAATACAAATGGACCTGGGTGGCTGTTAAAAGGGACACTTAAGCCACCCCCTACCAGAGAGGGCAGGGGACGCTCTAGGTCCCTACAGTAGTGACTTTCGAGCTGGTACTTTCTCTGCCGTTCTCCCACCCCCAAGTCTGTCTGAGTGTTCTCCGGGAGCCTCAAAGCTGGTGTGTCTCCTTCAGGCTTCCAGCAGTCTCTAGATGAACCGTTACTGTCCCCAGAAAACTGGGCCAGGCAGCCAATGTGGGAGTAGGAATAGAGCCAGGGAGTCTGGCCCTGCAGCTAGCAAGGAGAGCACGCTTTACCAGGCTCCACATTGTACTGGGTACTCTTAGATCTAAAACGCAGGTGGGGCTTATCTTCCGGGAAAATTCTTCATAAATCAGCATGCGTGTGCGCACACACACACAGGGAGTCGGACTGTCAGTGGCCAGCTGCACACGGCTAGAGTGGTGTTCCCAAGACAGCATATGCTGGGAACTTCTGAGGACTCTCCCAGGACACCCTTTCCTTCCGGACATCCCTCCTTTTTTGCATTATATCCAAAACCCCAAATTAGAGAGGAACCCTAGTGTCATTGCCCAAGTCAGACAAGAAATGGTTCATTGAAGGAGCACCACGGGCTGTCCTGTAGTTGGTATGAGGACAGTTACCCAGGAGAACAGCAAGTAAGGGGACTTTAAAAGACCCTGGCTGTAGGCAGGCAGCTCCATGTTCATTTGGCACCCTGTGCGGATGCCTTCTGGGTCAGTGGGCCTGGAGTTTGATGATGATGGAGACAGACAGACGTTACAGCTGAGGAAACTGCTCTGGGCAAGCAGGGACTATGGAAGCTTCTATGCCAGTCTGAGAACAGTGTGGGCGTCCATCTGAGTGGGAGCTGGTGCATCCAGATGGTTTCCATTTTTCTGGGTAACCTTGGAAAACGTGAATCAGAAGGTGGCCATGCTGCCCACAGCTGCAGTGTCGGGGGCGGGGGAGACTGCCTGTGAGTCACAAGCTAGGCTCCCCAGAGCTGTTTTGCACATGTCCGTCTAGGGGACAATTCTTGACTGGCAGTTCAATTTCTTCAGTCCCCTGTTCTCTTATGACTTGGGTAAGTGATATGTATGTTCTCAGTGAAATGACAAGCTTGTTGCCCGACCCCCACTCCACCTCTGGCATTGATGAGCCTAGCTTTGATGTCCTGGGCAAACCAGACTGATCCTTTCAGACCACAGTGCAGCCCTAGAAGAAAGCAAAAGTGAGGACCTTCAATGTTGAAGTCCGTTTCATACTCTTTTAAAAAGACTCCATGGTCTTGAACCCTGCCCACTGCACACCATATCCTAAGCTCACTGAGTCCAGACTTAAAGAGACCCTGGCTTTCATATTCCTTCCATCTTCCTACAGTGATGGCCACAGCGACGTGGGTACAGCGCCTCAGAATGCAACAGAAGGGCTGAGTACCCATCAGTATGGGGCAGTGCAGCTCAAGGTCCTTCCAGCCTAAAACAGGTTTCTCACAACTACTGGGGACTCTGTGCTCTTCTGAGAGAGGAGACATTGTTACTGCCTCCTGGGCCACTGTGATGCCTGCTTTTGGCACAGTCCCACACTGTCATCATCACCGATCCTGCTAAAGTCCTAAGTGGTGAGCAGTCAGTCTCCTTGGTCACTCCACAATTAAGGAAACAGGCTCAGGAAAGATAAGGGGTCTCTCTGCATGGGTCCTTAGTAAGCAACAGGATCAGGACCCTGGACCAGTGGCTTCAGTCACAAGACCTATCTAGTCCCTGCCACTCTCTTCCTCCTCCAGCCCTTCTTGGCTAACTCCTCCTGGTAGCAAGACTGACTCCCTATGTACCATGCATACACTGACCTGTTCCTATTGTTTCTCGCTGAGCTTCCTAGGACAATGTTGTCCCAGCACCTCTGGGTTCTGGCTGGTTTCAAACACACGGGAAGGCGGTTTGTCCTTATTGCAGAGAGAAATGGCTTGCACTGTGGCGGGCCAGACAGACTCCTTCCATCCATTTAGAGAGGCATCTGTCAAACATGGTCATTATTGAAATGAAACCAACTACATTTATAATTAAATGAGTAGTCAATAAAGACCATAATTCCTCTGAGCTTAGCACTCTTCCATTATTTCGTGATCAATTACTCAGGTGTTAAATCCTGTGTGGAATGCTACCCTTTGAGCATGAGGGAAATCACAGTCTCAAACAAAATGCCTACGAATATTGGAAAGAGGCCATCAGTAAGATCAGGCCTGTTGACACGCTCTCCTAGAAGGAGAGCTTGGGGTAGTCGTCGTCAAAGCCTTTGCAAGGTCAGACTTCTTGATGCTCCTTGTAGAAGGAAGGCTAGGGAGGTCCTTAAGCTCTTACCTTAGACTCCAGCCAATCTCTCCCTCCTGCAGCTGCCTCCTGGTTATATGTAATTGTGCCTTAGCAAAGCATGGTCTTGGGAGAAGCTAGGATAAAAAGGGATGGAAGGCTGGCTGGAAGGGGAAGACGGGACATCTCCAACTAGGTAGCTCTGGGAAGTTTACATCCATGCTGGGGTAGCATTTGTCACTCATGTGGTTATTTGGAAGTCTCATCAGCTGTAAATGACCCTCATCCTAGCCCCTTGTTTGTAAGCTCAATAAACTCATCGGCCCACGGAGTTAGACTCGTGTGGAGTTCATCCCACTGGTGCCCTACCCGAGGCGAGTAGATGTGCAACCGTGTTCCTTCAGAAACCCACATAGTAAATCTAAATGGTGACTTTCTCGGTAACGGTGTGGTGCCTGGGTGTCCCTTCTGACTCTGCGTCAGTAGATCACATTCAGCCCCGGTAGAGGTTTCCGTGCCGTGGAAGTTGAAAGCATTCTGTAAGTCACCTGGTTTTGCCTTTGGCTTTCTGGTCGAGGGGCTATTGATGATGTCAGTGCTCCAGGTCAGAGCACACACTCAGCACCCTTCATAGTCTCAGAACGCTTCCAACTCCTGTTGTGCCAACAAACATGAACACAAAATCACCCCTAAGTCTAGAGACTCAAGACTTCTGGGAAGCCTGAAGACTGCTGAAATCAGTCATGCTCAGAGCACCCCTCCTGACAACCTTGGAAAGAACCCTGTGTTCTCAAACAACCCCTGAAGGAGACCCATCCATACTATGCAGTGCTCCCAGGGACTCACACTCCCTGGGGTGACTGGCGTGACCAGCCCTGCATGGAGCTCGGGAAGAAAAAGAAAGACCAGTCTACAGCTCGCCATTTGACCTCCTCCAGAGGTGACTTATGTATGAATACCTGAGACGTCCCCAGGTACCACTGGATGGTGGTGGTGAGACTCACCCTGTTCTTGGCAAACTTGGCAAATGTGGGGAAGGCAGGACCCATTTCAGTACAGGGAAAGAACAGCTGGGTCAGATCTCTAAGGGCTTGTTGAGCTGAGAACAGGAGGGGTGGTGGAGAGTTGTTTTCCAAAAATGGTCTAAAGAAATGTTAGATAATAGGACTAGAATTTTGGGGGGATGGCTTTCTTCTATATTTAACCATGCCCTGCTCTGTGTTCCCAGGTATTCAAGGGCCTGCTTAAGCAGACAACAGAAGCCTTGGAAAGCTTTGGGGTCCTGGAGGAAGGCGTTCATTGCATGCTCATGGTGGGGCCCAAGAACCATGCTGAAGGATGACGGGGGTCATAGCTGGGAGATGTACTAAGAAGTCCTCCCACCCTGGCTTCTACTGACATGGCCAGAGAACTTCTGAGACCCAGAGGTAGTCCAGATGGTGGGCAGACCCTTATAAATTTCCCCCAAACTACTTCTTAGGGGCGTGTGTCAAGGGTCCCTAAACTGTGGCTGGAAGGAGATAAGAGTCCAAGTTCCATTCCAGCCAGTGTGGTGGACGAGACACTGGGGTATTCTTCAGCAGGGACCAGAGAAACAGAGACAGGGCTGAGAGGCAGTGATGTCCCCAGCATCTGAACCTGGAGGAGCCTGTGGGCTGGGGATCCCCCAGGCTGCAGCAGAGGACCTGCGGTCACTTCCCCACACCTGCCAGGACACTTTTAGCTCACCTGTCCAAGTGTCGGTGACTGTGATTTTTTTTCTAAAACATATAAACCCATGTATCAGCTTTGACTTCAGTCAGTCCACCTCTTAGAGTTTGGATGGACAAATCCGTGTCTGAGGTGATCTTTTGTGGCGTTTTTTTACTCTCCTAAAAATGGAAAATAATCATGCCCATGATAATCACGGACAGTAAGAACACTGCTGTATTAGCCAGTGTGGACACTCAAAGGAGGTCTAAAAGGAGAATGGAGAAAATACAGCAACAAGATGTCACGGGGGAAGTGACATCCAGCCAAATGTCCCAAAGGTCTTACTTAAGAGCTAGCCTCAGATGGCTTTGGAGTTCTGGTTATCTCTGGTCCACCCTGAACATGTTCCTTCTATCAGACTATGCTGTAAACAACCAAAAACAGGATTAAGCCAAGTGACTTTGGATGAAGAGGGACAGTTGGGGAGAAAGGGACCTGGGCTCCCCAGGGAAGTTCTGTGGAGAACTCTCTTCAGAGGCCCCTTCCTTAAGGGGCTGCGTTGTGTCTCCATGGTAGAGTGTCAGCCTGGTCAACTCAAGGCCTCAGGATCCATCTCAAGCACAAACCAAATGGAGACGTCTTGACTGTTTTTCCCACACTGTTGGTGGCTCATGGCTGGGTTCTGTGGAAACTGGAGAAAGACATGCCACGTAACATGTGGTTTTTCAATCAGGAACTGTGCTACAGTTTAGTGAAAGAACTTGGAACAGACCGGTGCTGACTCTCCAGCCAGCATCACATGAGGAGCCCTCAGGAGGAATCTGGAAATAGGAAGCCTCACTCGGCTCAAACGCCGAACACAGCTGACCTCGCTCCCCTTTGGAACCCCTTCCTCCTGTCTGAGTGATGGGTGGTGTCTCCCTTCAAACCTTGGTCTGGAGGAGAGAAGAATACATTCAGAGGGATGAGAAGTGTGGCAGAGTGAGAACAGGAGAGAGAGAGAGAGAGAGAGAGAGAGAGAGAGAGAGAGAGAGACTACCATACTGAACAAGTTTTCTCATTCTGGGACAGGACAGCTTTGGAAAGGAGAGGTGGGCGGGATATCCCAAGAGGGTCTTACTGAGTAAATAGTACAAGGCTGAGATGTGGTCAGCAAGGCCCAAATGTTCTCTGACACGGACAGCTGCTGGAGGAAGCGTGGTCAGCTGAGGCACGATGACAGCCTTGGCTTACATATGCAGCTGGGAGATATTGTTTCAGAGGTTTCCTGTTCTCCAAAGTTTGGCTCCTCAGTGTAGCCCTTTTTGTCCAGGGTCCATGGTATCTAGAACATCATCATTATTGCTAGCATTTTGTCTAAGTCCCACCACAGTTACCTGACAACAGCCAGGTATGCCTGACTCACTGTAAAAAGGGCTGCTTGCCCCCTCCTCTCTCTCTCTCTCTTGCTCTTGCTCTTGCCTTCCCGCTCCTGCTCTCTCTCCATTCCCTTCCCCCCCCTCTACATGCTCATGGCTGGTCTCTACTTCTTTCCTCTTCCTCCTCCTCTTCCTCCTCTTCCTCTTCCTCCTCCTCTTCCTCCTCTTCCTCTTCCTCTTCCTCCTCCTCCCTCTTCTTCTTCTTCTTCTTCTTCTTCTTCTTCTTCTTCTTCTTCTTCTTCTTCTTCTTCTTCTTCTTCCTCCTCCTCCTCCTCCTCCTCCTCCTCCTCCTCCTCCTCCTCTTCTCTCTCTCTCTCTCTCTCTCTCTCTCTCTCTCTCTCTCTCTCTCTCTTCTACTACTCTCCTCCCCATGCCCCGAATAAACTCTATTCTATACTATACCATCATTGTAGTCTCCCTCAGGGAGAGGATGCTTCAGCATGGGCCCACCAAGGCACCCCCTACCCCACACCTCACCACACAGTCACTAAAACATATTCCCCCCTCTATTTATATTTTTGCAAATGCATCAATTATCGTCTAGAGAGAAGTCACTGGGACAGACTGGAATGAACCAGTAACATGCCTCCAACAGGGAGGGTATGTTTAAGAAATTAAGGAGAGATGGAGATATGGCTCAATTGGCAGGGTGATGTCCTGGAATTCACAAAGCTCTGGCTTTGATCCCTGATACAGCATACACCATGTGCTGTGCCATACACTCGTGGTCCCATCGCTTGTTCAAGCTCAGGCCCAAAGTGAGGACAAGACCCTCCTGATTCTGTGATGTCTGAGTGGAGCTGTGGCAGCAGGAAGCTTAGAGCTCAAGTATGAAGTACAAACAGGAAGCAGAGAAAGTTGACCTGGACACAGAGAATGGCTTTTGAAGCTTCAAAGTCCCCCTTCAGTGCCATACTCCCCCAATAGAAGGCCACATTTCCTAAACCTCTCGAACAGTCCCATCAACTAGGGCCCAAGTATTCAAATGTCCAAGACTCTAGGGGAACTTTCTCATCCGAACTATTACAGTGGACTGGTTAAGTCTTTCTGGAAATATTCCTGGAGACACATTCAGATGTGTTCCCATGGTGACTACAAGTCATGTCAGGCTTCCAGCTAATATCAACTATCACCGATGGTATGGCACTGAGTGAGGAAAGGACCAGAGAGTGTCTGGATGGATATGTGAATGGATGGAGAAGTAGACAGGGGACAGACAGACACAGACAGACAGACGGAATACCTAACCATGCTTACTGGTAACAGTGATTCATGAGTGGGACGTTTAGCGTAATTGTTAGTTTGTCACAATCTACAATCACCCGGAAAGGGAGTCTCAATGAGAGACCGTCCACACCAAGGCTGCCTGTGAGACATTGTCTTGGTTATTCTTGGCTATTGCCTTGATTATGTTGATTGGTGTGGGAAGACCTAGGTTTAGCCACCAGTCCCTAGCGGGATCTGGGACTCTGAGAGAAAGAGAGAGAGAGAGAGAGAGAGAGAGAGAGAGAGAGAGAGAGAGAGAGAGAGAGACAGAGACAGAGAGAGACAGAGACAGAGACAGAGACAGACAGAGACAGACAGAGAGAGACAGAGAGACAGAGGCAGAGAGACAGAGACACAGAGAGAGCACAGAGAGCAAGCAAGCAAGCATTAACTCATTCTCTGTGGTCAGGATGCTTCAGGACCTTGCTGCCTTGATCCCACAATGATGGGCTGCAACCCAAAACCGTGCATTAAAACCAACCCTTTCTCCCCCAAGTTGCTCCTGTCAGGACATTTTTATCATAGCAACAGGAAATGAATTAAGACAATGAGCTAAAGAATTATAACTCAAGCCTTTTTGCATCTGAGCTTTAAAGGGGGGAGGGGGAGAACATGTCTATGTTTGGGATACAAAAGCAATCGCTCCCTGACCTAATTTGGCTAGAACTGAAGCTGAAAGGCAGAAGGGCTTAGGGAAAGTGCTCCCTCTCCTCGTCCTCCCTCCCTGCCCAAGAAGCATGGACTTCCCACAGCACATGGGATGGGGTCTCAGCCAATTTTATTTGAATCTTCAAAGACCAATTACCTCATCTGCCATCTGGCGTGTGTGTGTGTGTGTGTGTGTGTGTGTGTGTGTGTGTGTGTGTGTGTGTGTGAGAGAGAGAGAGAGAGAGAGAGAGAGAGAGATACTTGTATATGTGACTACATGTGAATGCAGAGATGACTTTTGTAACAACTAAAAATCTAGTCATTGGTGGCAAACAGTTCAGGGAAATGTTTCTTCGTTTTGGTTGTAAGATTTGGATGTGGTTCTTTAATGCTTAGTGACTCCCCACTGATTTTGCTGTCCCAAGCAAAGTCGGGAGAGCAGAACAGCACTGTAACCATCTGCCCACAGAAGGCTTTTAGCAAACTTTGATCCCTTTGGACAATAATAACTTCCCAGTGTCAGACCTGGCTAGTTGAGGCATCTTATTGTTACTGAAAATAGGCTTTCTGATTAAGTCATTTGAAGCCACCAAATGAGTTGAGCTGGCCACGCTAGGGCAAAGAGAATCATATTTTAACCATCTCTAATTTCAAGATTCCTCAAAGATACTTTCTGGGTCCGTGTAAGAAATCAGATCCTTTGAACCATGTGACCTCATTCTGGTTGTACTATGTCAACAAACCAGACTCTCTCTGTCACAATCTGTAATTCTCTGGTGCTGGGGCCAGGCATGTTCTTCAGGCCTCATCAAAGCCCACCATGCCTCAAGGTTTCTGTGACACTGGAATCACCAATCTTCCCCAGCTTTCCCCCCCTTACAACAGCTGCCAAGAGCCATATGACATCTCAGAGCCCGGGCTCCATGTCATCCCGTAAAGTCCCTCCATGTGCTGTAAACACCAATGGTGCCATTTGTAAGAGAGCTTGGTTAATGGAAATCCAGTTCCTCTCTAAGCAAAATGTGAATGGCTCTGGGTGGGGCCTGCTGCAGGAGAATCTTGAATCTTGGGAACGGAGGGTTTACGTCTGTTTTGCTCCAAGCTGCAGCTTTGAAAGTCTCTCTGTCCTAATCTCTCTAGTTTCCACTGCATCGATTTTGTGCCCAAAATAATTATTGTGTGTCTGCTTCTTATGACCTCAAGCATTATTGGATTTTTTTAAGAATGGCCAGCACACTTCATTGATGAACAATGTGTAATCATGATGGGACTGTGCTAGCCATTGAAGAGTTCATAGTAGGCCCATTCTGGGATCTCTAGGACAGCGGTTTGAAACCTGTGGGGTATGACTCCTTTGGGAATCAAATGACCCTTTCACAGGGGTCATCTAAGACCATTAAGAAAACACAGAGATTTATATTATGATTTCTAACAGTAGCAAAACTACAGTTCTGAAGTAGCAGCAAAAATAGTTTTGTAGTTGGAGGTTACCACAACACGAGGAATGGTTTTGAAGGGTCACAGAATGGGGAAGGTTGAAGGCCACAGCCACAGATTGTTTCTGTCTCTATGTGTTTATAGCTATTAACACATAATATAGAGTTATGTGTTACCATAATTCAAAAGCAAACACGTAGTTCCAGCTACTCAGGAGACTCAGGTGGGAGGGTCACTTGAGCCGACAGGTTTGAGAATAGCCGGAGTGATGATATGTGGATAGACTGACTCAGAAAATGAAGCAAAAGAAATGATGCCAGGGGCAGCAGGTGTGGTCCAGTTGGTAGAGCATTTGCCTAGACCCTGAAATCTGGTTCAGTATTCATGACTACATGTGAAATGGTACCAGTCTGTGGTGAAAACACCAGAAAGTTAAGCATCAGAAGTTCAAGGTCATCCTTAGCTATGTATAGAGTTGGAGGCCAGCCTGGGTGGGATACACAAGACCCTGTCTCAAATGGACGAACAAACGAATGAGTGAATGAATGAATGAATACATACATATGTAAATAAACAAATAACACAAACAAAAGATTTGTGTTTGTGGGTTTTGATACTGTTGTTTTGTTCTGATTTTTTTGGAGGCAGACAGGGCATGGGGAAGAAAAGTCTTATTCTGTGTGGCAGGCTAGCCTGGAACTTGAGAGCCTCTATCTAGTCTCAGCCTCCTGAATCCTGGGATTAGTGATGTGCACCAGAAACTCGGCTTCTCTAGCTTGCTGTTCATTTTGAAGCCAGGCTCTCGGGACTAATTTACATCCAGTAAATCACCCTTTTCAGATGAATAGTTCTGTGTCTTGACAAATGGCATACACTAACCACTAACAGTAACCGATACATAACATTATTATTAAAACAACCTCTTTTCTAGTCAGCTCCTCATTTCGTCTCTGAGCCCTGCCAAATGCCGATCTGTCTGGTCCTCATGGCCCTGCCTTGCTCCACAGTCAGGGAAACAGAGCGAGACTTCCGGCCATTTGCTTCCAGCAGGGTGGGAGACTCATCCACGCCGCTGTGCATCTGTAGTCTGTTCCTTTTCACTGCCTCATGTTCAATTGTGTCTGGGTAGGAGGGCAGGTCTACTCACTATCTGAGAAGTCCTTTGGTCATTTCCAGCTTAGAGCAATTATGAGTACAGCTATTGTAAATAGATCTTCAACCCAGGAGCTGTGGTAAGTGTATTTGAACTGTAGGGAACTGCCATATCTTCTTCCTAAGTTACAGGTGTGGGTTTCAGATCTAGAACGCAGGACTCCCAAACCTAGCTGTTCACAAATCAGCTTTGAGACACAAAATCTCTTGTGTTTCAGTGTCCTCATTAATAACAGCCAGAAGGTTTTAAGGACAAGCAAGTATTTGAAAACATTTAAAACAGTAACTTGCTATGGTCCTGATGCACCCCAGATGAAGAGTATCAGAATACCTGAGGGTATGGTACAACCCTGCCCCCAAAAATGGATAGGAATACTCTGGAGGGGTTTCCAGACCCCTGCCCCCCAACACATAGACACATGGGCCATCTCCCCCTCTTCTGCACTCTAAGAAGTGCATTGCCATATAAAAATAGAGAAACAATCACCCAGTGTAACTTAGTTAAGTTTCTACACAGTTTAGGGTGTGTACACCACGCCCTACCCTTTCCCAGCATCCCTTGCTCAAATCTATCTGCTGTCAATTGCATAAAATGATCTCCAAGGGGCCCCATGTTATTCCTCTCAAAAATCTCTCACCTCCTTTCCTCCAAATGTTCCAAACACCTCACTCACATGCTCGGCGTCTCCTGGAGTACTCACGTAACTCTGTCCTTGTGGGTGTAGCATTAGGGTCTGTTGGGATCAAATACATGTCTCCACTGGGACTCAGGTGGCAATGTTTCAGAGGAGGGCTTCTGGATGACTTTCCCTCCAAACTTGGGAGAAGTGGGCGAAGCTGACGGTGTGGTTCTGGGCAGAGGTAGCTCCTCTCTGTGCCTCTCATCACTTGAAGGTTTCCCTGGGAATTCCGCTCCTGCAAGGAGGGCGCCAAAGGCTCCATGGCTTTGGAGACAGGCTGCTGTGGCTAGGAAGCTCCTGGCCTTTGAGAGGTCCCCTTTTGAGGGAACTAAGCCTTAGAATGCAAAATAGAGTGTTACCTTTGATCCCCTCACCTTCTGATCTCCCTAAAAAAGAAGAGAGACAGCTCTTGTCTCACACACTACGTGGCTTCTAGTTAGTTCACAGCCGGACTGTTCACACCAGGACACTTTCTACTAAACAACCAAATAAGGAGGAAAACTTACACTAAGATAGTTTCCTGAGTCCATGTGCTGAAAATTTGTCCACTGTCTGGAGCCAGGCTTTGGGAAGGCAGGAACAAGAGGAAAAACTATGTTTGGTGGGGGTGTGTGTGAACTGGGGAGCTGTGTCATGGTGGGAATGTGGTAATGGTGGAGGTAGGTTCACAGTCGGTACTGGTGAGCCCAAGACATACTCGCATCAGCAAGGACGAAGCTTGGGGCTGTCTAGAGAGGATAAACAGCCTCCTTCGTAGCAAATGCTTTCCATCTGTTGCAGCCAGGGCTTTTGTTCCAGAAGCCTCTGTGCTAACACGTGGCTCAGCTCCTCTCCTGAGCACTGAGGAAATGAAAGGAAGCGGAGAGATCCTTGCTTTAAGTCAGGAAATAAACTGGCCGCTCCTCAAGAATGCTGCCTGCCACTTGGGCCAGCAACGGACAGGATGTGGACTTGATATTTCACATTTGAGACCCATAAACCAGAGAACACAATGTAAGGGAGGAGGGGAGCTGCCGATCCAAGAAGGGGGTTTGCACTCGAGTTAACTGGGGAGACATTAGGAGCTCTGTCTGCTGAACGTGGATATTAACCATGAATCCGGGAAACAGGCAGAATTTAGTCAAGTATTAGAATAGCGAGTTCTCACGTCCTTGAAAAACATGTCTCACGAAATAGCTGAAGCAAGGCGGGGTGGCAATGGCATATCTCCTGGATCAATATGAGTTAACTTGGAATGCATTCTCCTACTGGGAAGAAGTTGGGAAGTTGGAAACAGGAGGAAAGGGCACTCTGGGAGTCACGAGGGGCCTGCGTGTGGGTATGCATCTTAGAGTCTATAAACACAAGACTCAAGGGCAGTGGAAATTGCCATCTTGAGTTAGCCCCAAACATGTCTGGCTTCATAGCATAGAGCAGTACAAGGGCTCTGAGATCCACCAGGTCTGGGTTGGCTGGTGGGCTTGGATGCTGTCATGGCCCTTGCATGGTAGGTTGCATAAGTGAGTCAAGGCTCAGTTGCCTAACTATAACTTGGAGTGTGGTGGTTTGAATGAGAACGGCTCTCAACTGCTCTGGTTCCTAGTTAGTGCTACTGTCTAGGGAGGTTTAGGTGGTATATCCTTGCTGGAGAAGGCATGTCACTAGGACTGGGCTTTGGGATTAAGAGCTCAGTGACCCTTGGAGCTCACCTTCTCTGCTCCGTCCTTACAACTGAAGATGTGATCTCCCAGCTTCTTTCTCTTGCCACCATGCCTGTCTCAGATCCATGATGGACTTCATGCCTGCAGAACCAGAAACCCAGATGAACCCTTTCTTCCATGAGTTGTTTTGGTCATGGTGTCTTTTCACAGCAACAGAAAAAGTAATACGTGAGTGATACCACGTGTTCTCCAAGGACATGGCTCTCGTTCATTCCCTACCACCTGATTGTTTAGATCCTGAGCCTCCGGGTTCATTCTGGTGATGGATGCTCCCCTTGTGGGCATCACTGGGCACTTTGTTAGAAACAAACAGCATGATGTCTTGGTCCTTGGGCTGGGATAGCTGTGTATGCACCACAGTAAAAGGCCTGGGTCTTTCTCATGGAACATATGGGAGGCGGAATCTAGTAGTGACTGTAGGCAGATAAATATGCGAACTTGACGCTGTGGGAACCCCAGGCTCTTCAAGATCCTCCTCTTCCCCAACCTCCAAGTGAACAGTTTGCTCTGCCACACATGTCCTGCTGTGGTGTGCTTCTTGCCACAGGCACCAAAGCCATACTGGCAACCAAGCGTTAGCAGAGACTCCCGGGATAAGCCTCTACCCTTTAGAAGTTGCTCTCTCTCTCATACGTTTGTTACAGCAACCGACAGCCATCTGGTTGTGTGAAATAAAGAGTGTTAAGATGATTTGGTTAAGATATGTAATGTTAGCTTGTGGGCTCTGTCTTGATGAATGTGAATGAGCTGTGCGGGGGTAAACTGTGTACTTTGAAGAGGAAAAAGACTAAGGGAAACAGCCTCAGTAAGAAAACCGAAGGGGAAAATGAATGTTTCCGACGCATCCTTTCACTGTAAGACCTGGAACGGGTCCTCTGTGTATAGTTTCAACTCTGTGGCCTTTCTACCTTATCCTCACACTTTACGTTTCTCTTACCTTTCCCATCTGTGATTCTCCGAATGAAAATGGCCTCCGCAGACTCAGAGGGAGTGGCACTATGAGGAGGTGTGGCCTTATTACAGTGGGTGTGGCCTTGTTAGAGGAAGTGTGTCCATCCGTAGAGGTGGGCTCTGAGGGTTCAGAAACCGAAACCAGGCCTAGTTGCTCGGTCTCTTCCTGTTGCTTTTGGATCAAGATGTAGAACTCTCAGTTCTTTCTCCAGTCCCATGTCTGACTGAGCACCACCATGCTTCCTACCAAGATGGTAATGGACTAAACCCCTGAACTGTAAGCCAGCCCCAAATAATTGTTTTCCTTTATAAGAGTTGCCAAGGTCATGGTGTCTCTTCATAGCAATAGAAACTCTAACTAAGACAACATCTCTCCCACCCACCTCCTTTGTCCTTATCTTCCCATCTTCTCTCTCTCTCTCTCTCTCTCTCTCTCTCTCTCTCTCTATCTCTCTCTCTCTCTCTCTCTCTCCCTCTCTCAAGAGGTTTTGTTTCAAATTCTCTCAAAGATATTTGAATCACAGAAGTCTCATTTAATTCATAGTCAGTGATTCTTGAAATAGAAAAATTGATACAAAATGACGCAGACTGGTTGGGAAGATGGCTTAGTCAATAGTGACTGCCTGAGTTCAGTCCCCAGAATCTGTTTAAAAGCTGGGTATGGTAGCATGCTTGTTATTTCCACATGGGAAATCAAGATTGGAAGAGTCACAGGCAGCCTAGCCCAGCAGTGTCCCTTGCGTCCCACTGAACAACCCTGTTTCAACAAACAAGATGGCCAGCTTTCTTAGGGAACCTACCCAAGTATGGCCTCTGGCCTTCACACACATGCATTCTGAATTTCCACCTTTCCTTTGATAAAATGGGGAAATATTCTAGTGGACTACAAATGGGACCAATGTGCAGGCTATGTTTTCTTTCCACTCCCTTCAATTCCTTATATTATTTTAGGCAAGTCGGGCTGCTGTCTGGGTCTCCATTATCTCGTCTTTGTAGAGAAGCCAAATTGCATTTTTAAGGGTTGTGTCCCTATGGGTTTGTGCAGATCGGGAAGCTGTGTTTGTGTTTCGTCTGCAGAAGATAGACACTAGCCTGTCCATCCCTCATGTAGAAGTCAGGATTCTCATTGGCCAAGGCTGGCGCTGTGCTGTGTGAGTCTGCAGCAACTTCCTCAGGTGGCTGGGCCTGTGTAGGACTCTGTCTATGGTAGCTTGAATCCTGGATCTGGTGGATGTGATGAGCCAGTGCCCGATTTGAGAAAGGGGAGCCGGATGGGTTATGCACAGGGACAAGTATGAATCACTTTTGGAATTCTGGGACGTTCTTCAGAGGAAACTCATGGCAGGGTGAAGGGGAGCTGGAGAGAAGAACAGAGGACAGCCATGATAGTTCCTTTAGCTCTACTGCAGGACCAGCCACTCAGCCACCCCTTGGAGTCACCTGCACAGGGAACAAAGGGTCCCACCTTGTGACCAGCCTTGCTCTAGGGATCTTCTTCCTGGTTTCACCTGACTGCATCTTCTAACACATAACCATTTGGTTTCTCTTTTCTTGGGATCTCAACGGGCATCTCTAGACCACAGCCTCTCTTGTAGAATCAGCAGAGAGCCAGTCATTATGAGGAACACATAAGCTCCTTACTGGAAGGTCTCATCACTCTGTAACAGGACCAGCTAGGTGCTACTCTTGACCTGGGAAACTCCTGTCTCTTGCTCCTGTTGACAGAGCACAGACTTCCAGTACAAGGAAGGTTAACGATGAGGTATCTATGTGTGTCTTTCCATCCTCCACCATCATCATCCCCTCAGCCTAGACTAGGCAGCAGTTTTCTAGCCTTTGCTGATGCCTTTGGCTTTGCCTTTGTCTGGTTTCAGTTCTGTTTGTTAAACTGTCGGACAAAGTGGAAAAATTAACTTCATAGCTTCTGAGAATCAAACTTGCAATTATGACCAAGTCCAACAAGGCTGTTCTCAGGAAACGCTTGAGTCTAGTTCCCAGCTCACCTTGTTAATCAAAGGATAGAACTGTCCATGAACCCAACCCAGAGGTTTCCTTTCCAAGTACAGCTGGATCTGCTGGGGTCCTTCTGAGTCCACATTAAGCCTTTTATTTTTTTAACAGAAGTTCAGCTGCAAGCCAGTGTTTCTCCCTCTAACTAGAGGAAACCATCCACCTCTCAGGACACTCATCACTGAAAGCCCACACATGTGATTCTGGCAAAATAGAATCTTCTTTTTTCCTGACTGTGTAAAATGCAGAGTACCTGGCCTCAATCCATATCAGTATGTGGTGGGGAACAGGCCAGGTTTTGAACCTATCAATCACACAGCAGGCTAGCCTGATTCTTCTGTGTAGGGTCAGGTGCTCCTCCTGGCCAGTGTTATGAACTTTCACTGTGGGATATTGGGAAGGAGTTCAGTCCTCCATGGGATCTTAAAGCCTTTCCTTCGTACAGCCCTCAGTATCCCATGGTTTCATCCTCCTCCTGCCATGTAGCAAATGCTGGTAAAGATATTGGAGGGTCTCTCAGTTCTGCTTATGACCCAGCTCAGACAGAATCTAGGCTCTTCCTGATGGGCTCAGCAAAGGGGCTATTTACAGAAACCATCCCATGTAACAAACACTGGCCAGAGTTCTTTCATGTCAGTCCCTACTGTCAATTGGAGGGGAGTTACCTCTGTCTCACTAGGGCACCACAAATGGGCTGAACTCTGTTTTACAGAGGGATAGCCACATTTCAGGTTACTTGCTGTGGGTACATCATCCTATTACAGCACTTCCTTTACCCCACAAAAATGCTTTGGGAAGAGATGTAGGCAGTCAGGTTTTTTTTTAATGAAGTATTTCGAAAACCTACTATGTATGAGGTCTTGTTCTAGGTACTAGAAGTAGTATCAATCCCTCCTCACAAAAGACTTTTGCTCATTTGAACTTCTATTTTAATAGAACAAATAGATGATAAAAACATGGAGGAAAGGGGTATAAATAATGCATCAGTAACCTGGCTAGAGTAAGTTAAGGAAGGAAGGATTTGTTTGGACTCATAGTTTAAGGTACAGTCATCGTGGCAGGAAAGACAGTGCATCCAGACCACCATGAGGCATATGGTCACATTGCATCTGCAGTCAATAACTGGAAAGAGATTAATGCTGATGCTCAATTTGCTTTCTCTTTTCATGTAGTATAGAACCACAGCCTAGGGAATAGTGACACCCACAGTGGGTGTTTCTTCATACTTCAGTTAAGCCTATCTGTATATCTCTTGCAGAAATGTTTACATGCTGCCAAGTTGACCATATTCACCATCACAAAATGATCAGATTTAAACCATAAAATAGTCTACATTTTCAGTTATGATTTTAAAACGCTAAAAACCATTAAGAAGGTAATTGTGTGCATACAAATGGGAAGAGATCTATAAAGATGGCAGGAGGGAAAGTAGAGGGAACCCCAATTCCAAAATCTTGAATGTACTTGATATCATGAAATAGGTACCAATGGTGCTTCATCCAAGGTGCACACAATGGCCCAATTCTGGCTTGGGAGAATGACTTTGTCCTTAGGTGAGATAGAAAGACTGTAAGGCAGTCAGAGTGGGGAACACCAAAGATGTGGAGTGCAAAGTGGCACAGGTTCTGTATGTATTGCTCACATGAGATGTAACTAGATACTCTGATGGAGACCACAGAAGGAGTGACAGAACTCAGAGCCATCCACATGTGATGTCCTGAGATACCAGTTGAGATCACACATGGATTTTTATTAATGGACAGAAATAGGGATGAGACCCTGGAGCACTCCAACACAGAGCTGGAGGCATAGATCTGGAGATGTGCTGAGACACCCATTTCCTTAATGTTCACTGCCACCTCTCCCTTATCAAAAGCCCAAACATAGGGCTCTCCCTGTGCCTTTTTCCTTGCTATCTGATTGACTTAGCTCCCAGCTCCCGGCTCCCGGCTCCCAGCTCCCAGCTCCCAGCTCCCAGATCCCAGATCCCAGATCCCAGATCCCAGATCCCAACTCCCAACTCCTAGTACATGGGCTCTATCTAGACAGAGCATTTTCTAGAATGTACTGTGGACTTCAGGCACTAAACTCCCACTGATTCACTGAGTATGTGTGACCACCACGGCACTGTGGGGCTTCACTAGCTTCCCTTTGGCTGTACCATTCCAGATGCTGGCCCTGTGGGATTATGGCTTACAGCCACATGCCTTCTGGGAATTGTCCTCAAGCCCAGGGAACATCTGACTCAGGGTTTCCCTGATTCCTGTGATGATTCAGAGCTAGGCTGGTTTGGAGCATAGAAAATGGAGATGCAGGCCCTTGGCATTGGCTGGAGCATTAGTGAGGAGCCATCCTTGAGACCTTCAGAAATCACTGGAGGGCTTATTTGAATTCAGGTGTAGACCAGCTTTTTCTGTCCCGTTCTGCCTTGCCTGGCATTCCTGCAGTACTCCCCTGGGAGCCCTCCTTATAAACCTTCCCAGAAATTAAGAGATTTCAGGTGTGTTGACCCCATAAATGCTACCATTTGTTGAAAAAAATTATCTCCCGGAATAAACCAGGACCTGTGTTAACTATATTTATGGCTTCAAGGGCTTCCCCATGCCCCCAGTATACTGAGTTCTCTTTTTCTATGACTTTTAATGAATGTGTTCCAATGTTCCATGAGGGCGGGAGCCAGGCAAGTCCTGCCTGGTACCATAGAAGACACTGAGAAAGTTCTCATTGAAGGAGTGAACCCACCCAAAGCAACCTACTTGTAGCCAAACAAGACTCCCTATGGCAAAAACAAAAAAAAAAACAAAAACAAAAAAAAAACAACCCTGAAAGCATATTGGGGCTCAGTGTACCACTGAGGAAGCCATGGCACAGCCCCTGAAGGGGTCTTTCCTAGCCCCCGATGACAGCTTTGTGGGCTCTAGCTATGACTATGGGCTCTCTCTAGTTAGCAGTTTTCTGTGTATATACCCCCAACAGTGAAGGTTAAGTCTACAAGAAGGGTGGCGTGACAGCCCTTTGTCTAAGGATAAACACCAAAGGAAAGTGGACAGAAGAAAAAGACAAGTCTTCTTCCAAAGAAGTAGAGATAAAAATGACCAGGAGCAGGGTCGTGAGACAGAGTGTGACAGACATGATCAGGGCGGGATGACCAGAGGTCAGAAGATCTTTTCAAAACAAGACATCAAAGTAAAGTTTTGACCCCAGATCAATGCAAGAGTCATCTGCCTCACTTGGAAGGCTCTTAGACAACCCTCCATATTCAGTAAGCTTTGTGCAGGTTTCATAAGGACACTGTACTCCAGAGCCCATCTCCAGTGCCATTCAGGCCTGGCCCATAAGAGAAAATTTGGGTTTTAAACAGGGCTCTTAAAGGCAGAGCCTGTAGCTCTGTCTGTCTTCCATCAGCAATGTGACCCAGGCAGCAGGCCTACTTTCCACCCAGGTCCCTGTGGTCACTTTCAAGACCCTTTTCTGTCACACCATTCTTCCCCCTTCCAAGCACCATTCACTGTCACAGACACCACCATTACTTACACATGCCAGGTCCCTCTTAGTACATGGCTCATCTCATCTTCATGACACCTGTCACATGCTGAGGCCAAGATCAGACAAGAGGCAGCAAAGTTGCCAAGGACACATGGCCAGCCAGAAGACGGTCCACAACTTCAGAGCTTTTAGAACGAACTTGTAGATGGGCTCAGCTCCAACAATGGCTCAGGGTCAGGCAACCGTCCTCGAAAGCCAGGCGACACATGTCACCAAGCCAAAGGGATCATAGTCACACTCATGGCTGCTGATCATGAACTAGTCTACTTCAAAAGCAGCTTCTCATCTAAACCACTCCGGATCAAGCAAGACACCCTCTGGAGAATCCTTGTGGAATGTTCCGTTATCTGAATGGTAGTATAAATTCTCCCAAGGACCCTACACTAGTGCCAAATTCCCATCATGGGATCAAAGACGCGTTTGCATGAGAATAGTTCTTAGTAGGGCTTTGGGAGAAGAAAGTAAGCAGTGGAAGCAACATTGGGAAGGATCATCAGGATCATAGCTTCTGCTGTTAGATGTCTTGGGTGACAGAAGTCAGGCATGTTGGGGAGGCAGTTACAGCTAGAGGCAAGGATGGTGTTCTGGGGGACACACCCATCACTGCATGCTTCCCCCAGGGCTATCATAAACTGTGTATGTAAGTGCATCAGGCTCGTTACTCAGTATTTGGACAACACGGCCAGTATCATACTGACCTCACATACTGGCCAGACATGTCTATCCAATTCAAACACTCACAGCAGCCCCTGACTGGGGGAGGGAGGATTGCCCTGGATTTATAGATGGGCTTCAGGTAGCCTAAAACTTTGGACTGCAGCTCACAGACAGTCATCCCCTTCCTCCTACCCAGGTCTGGAAGGAACTTCCGCTCTCACTACCGCAACATTGGCTTTGGCCAATGGAATGTGAGCTGTCACTGTGCTTGAGTGGTTTAGTTGTCTGTCATACACGGTCACCCGCTACTAGAGGATTTAGTGCTTGCTACTTCCCTTTCAATCCAGACCCCAGAACAGCGCCTGGATGTAGAGCCGAGCAGATTTCAAGGCACATAGCTTTGCCGAGCTGATGCACACAGCCTGAAGCAAAGGCTGCCAACTGAGTCCAGGTCTAGCCAGCTCAGCAGCAGAGGACGTGTAGATTCCCAGACCTGGGTGTCAATATCTGTAGAAGCCAGGAGTCATTTGTTATGTGGTTTTGTGATAACCAAAGGCAAGGACACACTAGAGTCCCGTGCTAACAAAGTCCCGTGTTCTTTGAATGACAGGGCAAACCGTGAAGAAGCAAAAAGTGAGGATAAGCTGTTCTGCTTGCAGATGAAGCTTCTAGACTATACAAAGACACAAGTGAAACATAGCAGCTGTTATGAAGAAGGGCTTGCTCACAAATCTCCCTAGATTTAGGTCTCCAGAATGTTTTCCACATGTAGTTTTATCTCTAATTGTTTAACAAAATTATACCGAAGAGAATCGCTATGCTTAATGTCCTGGTCCATGTGCAGGTACATCATTCCCCTTGTTTAAATTAGATAGCTGTGCCTGATTTCAATCTCGTAGATGAAGCCCGTGTACTTGGTGTCAAAATATGGGCAGGAATAGGGGCACTGTGAAGTTGTTATGACACCAGGTCTGTCAGCTCCGATGCCAGGCATCTTGGTGGACTGAAGCTCAGACCTTCCCTATCTGTCACATGTGGGGTAGACCGTGTGGACTGGCAGGTGAGGAGTATTGGGAAGCGTTGAGAACCAGGGCATTGAGTGTGCTCAAGTTGAGGGTTACTTAGTTTGTGTTTGAATATCCATCTGTTTACTATCTCTCTTCTCCTGACATAAATTAAGAAAGTACTTATGATCCTTTATTGCTTACTTTTCCTTATTCCACTGGGCAACAAAATCACCCTGTGGTTGTAATTTACAAGGATCTTATGAGTTTAAAAAGAACCTCTACAATTTTTAAATCTCTCCTCCTCTCTCCCTCCCTCTCCCTCTCCTTCCCTCCCTCTGTCTCTCTCTTCTTCTTCTCTTCCTCTCTGTCTCTGTCTCTCTCTGTGTCTCTCTGTGTCTCTCTGTCTCTCTATCTCTCTCTGTCTCTGTCTCTCTCTCTGTCTCTGTATCCCTCCTTCCCTCCCTCTCTCCTTCCTGTGCATGTGGAAGCCAGAGGTCAAACACTGGTGTGATTCTTCAGGAGATCTGGGACCTGAGGCTGGCTGATTAGGCTAGGCTGGCTGCCCAGGGAGCTGCAAGGATCAGCCTGTTCCTGCTCCTCAGAGCCAGGACTATAAGTGTGCACCACCAAATCCCACTTATGTGGCTGTTGGGGATTGAGGTCTTCGTGACTGCATGGCAAGCACTTTAATGAGTTATCTCCCCAGACTCCAGCAACCAGCTTTCTTCAGTAAGGTTGAAGCTGCCCTTAAGTTGATTTGACTTGTAAAGATTGAAGTAGAATGTGACTAGATCCTCAATGTGTACATATGGCAGTGCTGTATGACCTCAGTTAGATAAGGAACCGACCTTGAAGCTGCAAGTGCTGGAGTGGATGGGCCCATCCTGACTTGGTGTTCTACCGAACACTACAGACACTTGAAGATACGGTGGGAAGATCACACAGTCTAAAGCCTCTTGCTGCAGCGCGTCTTTAAGGACCTCAAAAGCAGAAGGCAGTTTGCCACCTCAACACTCATGACTGGAGCTCGCAAGGGAGTAAAAAATCAGGAAAGTGAGTCCTGACCTCAAGGTTGTGCTACCAGCTTCTGCCCATACCCAGGTCAATGACCCTCTGCCCACTGAACCAGGCCCAGTGTCAGAGTCTAAGGCCAATGCCTGGTGCTCACAGGAATGCCTTCTGTCCCCTCTGGCATGCTGCTGTTTCTTGTCGATGCCCCCCCCACCCTGGTTGACACAGGCCTTTCCTGTGATGACAGACAAACAGGAAACGCAGGAGGGTGAGATGAGGGTGTTGTTCAATTGCTTCTCCCATCTTCTCTGCAAAGCTGAAATTTGGGAACAGAACTCAGAGCTGAGCTAGTTTCTGCAAGACCCTAGGGTGCTTGCCTGAGGCCTTACAGATGTCCAGGACCCTACATCCTTCCTTGAAGGCATACACACATTGTGAGTGAGTGCTCCAGAGCTTGGGACACCCTAGGACCCAATCTGCACTATAGGAAGCATGGCCCTTTTTGCAGTTGTGATGATTGGTTGAGTTTCTAGAAAGTTCTATTCTATTTTCTACACAGCCTCAGATGTTGTCATAAGCAAGTCTGTTTGGCTTAGGAGAATAAAACCAACTTTTCCATGCAGCCACAGCTTTCTAGCTCTGCACCACTCCGGAGAACTTGGCCAAGTCTTAACCCACAGCCCTCTAGCAGCATCCAACATGGACAAAGAGCTCAGGATATATGCCCCATGTCTCCCTGCTCTGAACTTTCTTGGAGCTGTGGGATACATGTCTTGGTGGTCCCATCTCTGTCTGCTCATGGGAGTCCCTGAGGCTGAGTCACCCACCCTGCCGCCTCTTCTTCAGTAATCTGCCACTGCCCCTGGGCTGAGTCACAGTCTGAATCCCACGGATACATTAGTGTCCCTGGGGCCTTGACAGTCTACACAGCCAAGACATTTGTTCTCAATCTTATACCCACCCCCACCCAGCAAATGGTCAAAATTTCCCAGTGGGGATTGAAACCACAAGTGTAGGGCAGCAAACTTAATGGGCAGCTATTTCTGCCTGGAAGATTCTCCACTTGGAAAATGGAAGTGTTTATCTCTTTGGCATTTGAAAGAAGATATGATTTGAAGAGGATACGATTGGCTTTTCCACTAAGGTCAAATACTTTCTCAGTTCTGGGGCTCAAAGCTCTCTATCAGTTCAGCACTGTGGAACAAGAGGACAGACTAGAGCAGTTATCCAAACCCTGGGAAAGGGAGACTGCTCTCGGGCAGCAGATCTCACAGTTTTGCCTGTGAAGAAAGGGAAACTGATTATCCACAAGCCTGGGGAGGCAGCCTCTCCCACCTGAAGTTTGGATGGGTGTCCTATCATTCACAGACTCAGACAGGAAGTCCCCAACCCCAGCCCAGTCAGCTACTCCCACCTCACTCTCTGTTTCTGGCTCCCACCCACTGCAGTCTGGAATTATCAGTGGGGTGTTCTTTATTGCCTCACACCCACCTGGCTCTTGTGTTGCTGGGGAGGACCGTATGTGACTTTGGCATTCTCTGAGAAGTTTGGAGCAACACACAGATGCTCTCTGGACAGCTCAGTCAGGGGCACAAGGGAAACAGATGGGAGGTGCAAACACCTCAAGGCAAAATCTCCAGGATAGAGGAAAGCCACAGAGAGGCCAGGCCCATAAAAGCAAAGTCATCATCAAAGTTCCCTTAGGTGTCAAC
Organism: Rattus norvegicus; assembly: GCF_021556685.1. NCBI lineage: Eukaryota > Metazoa > Chordata > Mammalia > Rodentia > Muridae > Rattus > Rattus norvegicus. The sequence goes on from NC_141542.1 coordinate 106,406,711, forward strand.
TAAAGTCTAATGGGGTATGACATATAAGGGGGAATGGATAGGATATTTTGGAAATGACTGTGGATGGCTTAGATGTGGGGTGTATTATTTAACTTTTCCTACCGCTGAGACCAAATCCCTTCTAAAGACATTTTGAGGGAGAAGGATTTATACTGGCTGGTGGTTTTAGAGGGTTCAGCCCATGGTTTCTCTTCCCCATGAGCTTGGGGAGAACATCATCATGGTGTCAGGAGTTTGTGAGTGGGACTGCTATTCAGCCCTTTGCCAACAGGAGGCAGGGAAGGGTTGGTAAAGGGATTAGAGAGAAGATAGTCCCTAGAACCCACGCCTAATGACCTTCATCCAGATAGGTCCTGTCTCCTTAAGTTTCCTCCAAAATTAGTGCCACCAGCTTGGGATGAGGTGTCCAAACCATGAGTCAAGTATCATTCAAACTCCAACATGAAGTGCTCCCCCAAAGGCCTCATCCCCAGGAGGTAGTGCTGCTGTAAAGTGAGAGGAGCACAAAGGCTCAGGCTTCATTAACGGTCTGATTCAGTGAGGACTGACTTCAACCTCATCAATGAATTACCCTACAAATGAGTCCACAGCCAAATGGACTCGTAGGAGAGAGGGTTTGGTTGGAAGAAGTGAGTCACCAGGGGCATGTCTTTAAAAGGTACATCTTGCCCCTGCCTCTGCTTCTTGGCTGCCCTGAGGTGAGCAGCTTCCACCACACAACTCCTTCCTCTGTGTTCTCTATAGCAATGGTGCCCACAAAGCCTGTGAAGCCACAACTCCAAATTCTCCTGTCAAGTGTTCCATCACAGTGACAGAAGGCCGACTAACACATGGGCCCACTGCTGAGCCATGAACCCTGCTTCCTCAGAGCCAGTGCATAGGTACCTCCACCCACCCCTGGCATCTCGGGCACGTCACTGTTTCATCCTGACAGGACACAGCTCTTCTCTTGAGGATTCAGCTTCGTGTCTGGACACCCTGGAGAGCCATATGCACGAATGGCTTTGCCTGAATCCTCACAGGTTGGGAAGCATGCAGCTCCCTCGGTATGACTCTGGGCTGAGGTGGAACCACGTCTCTGAGCCCCAGGACATACGGCTTTTGGGAACACGAAGAGGAGAATCCTATATTGGGAGAGACCTGAAGTGCACTGGAGCCTGATTCTACTCCTCTTTTCTATCTGTTTGTCTCTGTCTGTCTGTCTGACTTCCTGATCTCTGACTCTGGGTGTGTTTTGGGCCCAGGACCTGGCTCCACCCCAGGGCCTATTCTGTTTGGTTTCTTGGTTTTCTATAATTGCTACAATGAACCGCTACATCCTTGTTGGCTTAAAATAACAGAGATACTTAAATAAGTATCGACCCCACGATACGGACAAGGCTTCCATCCCTTGGGACACTGCAGAGAGGAAGCCTTCCCCTCCAGCTTCTGGTGCTGACTTGGGATTGGTTCACTCCCATCACTGCCTCTAGGGTCGTGTGGCCTTCTCCCCATGCATGTCCCATCTCCCTGTGCATGGTGTGTACATGACCATGTCTGAGCCCACCTGGATATTCCCGACCACCCTCCCAAGCTCATTTAGGAAGAAAAGCCACAGAGAGGCTCCTAATGCCAGACTCGCCAGTTCCAGCTGCTGCACAAGTGTCTAGGGATGGGGATTCTTTCTCTTCAGTCCCCAGATCTGAAGCTGACCCTTTGCATTCATACTGAAATGCAGAGATAATCCCCAAGCCTTCCAGACACCAAGGTCGACCAAAAGGCAGCGTCCGGTCCTGCTGCAGACCATGTCTTCTGCCTACATGTCGAGCTGCACTTGGCGTCCAGCCCAGAGTACAAATGCCAGAGCATCACCGAAAGCACTGGCAAGATCCTGCTTTCCGAAGAGGTTCTGATCATCTCTATGCTTTACCGCACCTGAAGGGAAGGACAGGCCTCTTACCATGTGTGTTAGTCACACTGTTGATGCAAAGACACAGCAAAGGCTCAGGGGAAGGAGAAAGAAACAAATAAAAGATATAACTTATTCCTGGTGCAGAGTCTGCTGCGCATAGGGAAGGTAAGAGGAGTCTCGCGCTTGTGTCAAATATTCACTGGGAAGATGCATCTCCCTGGAGCGAGAGGTCTCAGTGCAGGTGTGGGAGGGGCGAACCACTGATGGGGGTGGTGGGAACATCTGGACCCTTGGCTCCCTTGTCTCAGCCCCTTGACAGCAAACCAAGTACTGCGGAAAGGAAAAGGGTCGTGCCTGTGTCCCGGGTGTGAGAGACTTGCAGGGCTGCACAGAAGGTTGTGGTCAGCTCTGCTTGACAGCATTGCAGCTGTGCTGGACCACACTTGAGAAGTGTGTCTTAGCTACCACGACAACAGGAAGTCATAGGAACTCACATCTGTCCTCCTCGGCATCCTTAAACGTGCTTTCTACTGTCCTGGGCAAGGATCGGAGGACACTTCATGACGAAAATGGAAACTTCTCCCCAAGATGCCTGCTTTTGACCACTCCTGAAAGCTTATGTGAACTTGGTTAAAATATTTGCTGTCTGACTTGTGAGATGGCTCAGAAAAATAAAAGCCCTTGCTGTGCAAGCCTGATTACCAGAATTCTATGCCTGGAACCCACTATGGAAGGAGACAACTGATGCCCAAAAGTTATCTTCTAAGCACCACACAAGAGCCATGGCATGCACATGCACATGAGTGTGCTGCGTGTGTGTGTGTGTGTGTGTGTGTGTGTGTGTGTGTGTGTGTGTGTGTGTGTGATGTCCCCCAGGCAACTGGAAAACTAGAAGCATGGTCCTATGTTCTATCATAGAACTCAAAGAACACACCTGGGGGAATTTCATTCTTTCCTGAAGCATTCTAAGTTTTCTTCTTAATGGATTTAAAAAAGAAACAATTAAATCCAAGCATTGCATAACATATCTAATTAACATGCAAAAGGGAGATCCCAGCCAGCCCAGCACCAGTCTCTGTTCTTAGAAGAAATTAAAGTAGGGTAGTAATTACTCGGAAGCAAGTGAATGACTGTCATGTGACTGTCCCTAGGGAGAGATGATGAAATGTCTATTCATCCCAGATAGGGCATAGACAACAGACTAAAGAATACATTCCACCCAAGTCCAGCTTAGTAAACCAGTTTATTGGAATTACTTACAGGAGCATGAGTGACTCAAAGGCCACTCTATCACCAAGAAGCCCACTGCAACATGAATGACAGACAGTTCATGGAAAATGAGTTCCTGAAGTTTCCTGCATGGCTTTGCAGGCTGTTGGACTTATCAGAGAGTCTTCTTTCCTGAGCAGTTAGTTGTTACTGTGTGTATATCCTCAGGGAGAGTCCTGATGAATCCTGTAATCTCAGGAACTTCCTGGGACTTGTGAGTTGTTTATTTTCTGAACCTAGTAAGTTGTGTTTATCACTTGAGTCTTAATGAGCCTGCTCTCATGAAGGCTCAGTGCTGAGAACATTGCTACAGAACAAAGCCCTGGGGATTTCTTCCAGAAGGATGGCCTGATGACTGTTCCCAGGGGAAAGGCCCAGGATGGCAGCCTTTCCCAAAGGATCAAGCCACTAAAACAAATCAGAAACTGTTTTGCTAATTGTTTGTATAAGAACGCTCCATACAGCTCTGGAGCAAAATCTGTTTTTGTTGTGTGTGCTTTCCCAAGCTGGCTAGCCTTGTGACTCCAGAAGCCGAGAACTCAGCTGCCTTCACTGCTAACAACTAGAGAAAATACTGCATAAGCAGAATCCTCAGCTTGGTGACAGTTTAGAGACGTGTCTATCCAGATGAACAACTTTGTTTTTTGCTCTTCCAAGATTTGAGGCTGTATATTTGGTTTTGTTTTAGAGAAACCCAGAAAGGCTTAGAAGAGCTGCCAGCATGTTCTGTAATCATCTACACAGCCTTTGTGCTTGCTCCCTCACCCTGGGGCAGCATCTCCTGGCTTGCCCTGGAGCTTCTACCTCCTCTGTGGTGTCACCGACAGTTCTCAGCTCTGTACTTTGCACCAATGATTGTGGTTTACCTGGTGTGAGGAAGGCTTGAGTGTGGGAGAAGGGAGATGCTCAGAAGCCTCTAGGGGTGCTCAACTGAAGCCAAGGTCAAGGACCTTTGACCCTGGAACTCTGCCTCTACAATCTCAAAGCTGGCATTTCCCACCAGACATGGCACTTTTATCCTTACCTGGATGAAGACACTGTAGTCTCAGTATTACCCTCGGGGTCAGTTGTCTCCAGGATTTAGGCCCAGGCAGGTATGTGGGGGGAAGGGGGAGTTGTTTCTTTGAGGCTACAGAGCATTTGACTGGGCTGGAGAGATGGCTCACTAGATAAGAGCACTTGGTTCTCTTGCAGAAGACTGAAATTCTGCCCCCAGCACCTTCATCTGACAACCCATAACTCCAGCTCTAGATGATCCAACACCGTCACTCATACACAGACCCGTAGTACACAAACAAACATAAATAAAAGTAAAATTAATAGTGAGATTGAAAGGGGACGTTTGACTGAAGATGCTCAGTCAAGGTGATCAGGCCAGGTGGACTCACTTCTATGAAGGGGAGGATGAAAAGAAATGGAAGGGTGTGTGGGCCAGATAGACAAACATCACAAGAGACTTGGCTAGGGTCACGAGTGCTGAGGTGAGACACTATGACAGGAAGCAACTTGGGAAGGAAAGGGTTTGTTTCCCTCCTATTTCCATATAATAGTTCATCATCTAAGGAAGCGAGGGCAGGAACTCCAACACATGCTTGCTAGCCTGGAGACAGGAGCTAATGCAGGCTCTCCCGAATCAGATCTTAAGAAAGCATTTTCTCTATTGAAGTCTCCTCCTCTCAGATGATTCTAGTTTGTGTCAAGGTGACATAAAAGCCAGCTGGGATGACATAGAAATGTTCCTGTGGGACAGGAAGCTGGGGCTTCTCAGAAAGTTCTGTCAAGAAGAGTAATGTGGAATTGGAAAGACAGATGGGGGAGCAGGGTCTTTGGTGAGGAGTCCTAGGCTTCAGCTTTATGAGCTACTCAAACTGATTCAGGCTTGACCCAGGAACTGGGCCATTGCAGTGGAGCAGGGACTGTCCCTGGGTGAGGTGCTGTGTGAGCACATTTGATACATGAAAAGATGTTTGCAAACTAGCCAGCTGCCTTGAGAAAACATGCTCCTTTTAAAAAACGTATTTATGTATAGTCAGTCCTTCTAAAGCAGATATGTAGTGTCTCCCAGTGGCATAGAGGGATGGCGGTACACTCAGAGCTAGGAACTAGGTCAAGAAGTGGGCAAGTTCACCATCAAGGGTGTGTTGTGATTACGATGTGTGAACCAGATCCACGGGCAGTGTGCTGCAGGAGTTACCAGCACGGCCAAGTCCAAATAAAACAGACACAAGACTCTGCACATTGCTTGGGGAATTTCTCCTTGCACACAGGCCAGGCCAACCTTTTCTTCTGAACTCTCTTTTGGACATAAAAGGCAGGGTGGTTTGGGTCATCTGGTCCCCTGCTGTCTCTGAGATGTGTCATGCATGCATGATATTTTCAATCCTTATTGCGTGAGGTTCCATGGATGTGCATTCAAATAAAGTCTTCCCCAGTGGTGTCGGTTTTATCTGAGAGCCCAGAGAATGTGAAGGGCAGAGATGCACTGCCCAGACTCTCCCCAGCAAGGATCAGGACCAGTTACATTTTGGATATGTGCAGCTCATTAGAGCACAGCACAGCACACAACAGACCATGTCTCATCTTCAACAGACTTTCTGACACCAGAGAATGCCCACACCGTCTGACTCTCTGCTGGTCCAGGAGGATCATTCTCCTCCCAAGCAGATGTGCCCAGCCTCACTCAGGGGTAGCTTCAATGTGCCCACTGGGCTCGTTGGATGGCTTTAAACTCTAAGTAGAGTTCGTTCTCATGGAAACTCATAAAGGAAGCCCTGAATCTTGGGAAGACTCCCTTGATTGGGTCACCCTAGGTCTGTGAATAGAACAAGGAACTAGGAAGACAGTCCCAGCTTCCTAACACGGTTCAAAAACAATAAATTCAGAAGATGGGGTGACAACACAGGAACCCCTGCTCTGTTGCCATATTCCCTGGCACACGCATAACACTCTGCCATTCTCCGCTGCTGTCCACAGACTCTGAAGGTCTGTCCGATGGCTTTGGCCACACCCTTTGCTGAGATACAGACATATACTATGATAAAGAGATATCATCACACAATAGTTCTCATAAAAAAATTCCACACCCTGGATAACAGAAAACAATCCTTACAAACTGCAAACACGTGCTAGACAGACCAGTGACATACATGTGCACACTGCAGGAGGCACCCAAGCCTGAGGTCCCTTGGCCATCTCAGTAGGAGCTGAACAAGCACCAGCCATCTTGGCCTGGATGCTCTGCAGACACCCCGCGGCCTCTTCTTCTCATATGTTGTGTTCTTGCTCCCAGAGATCCCCGCTCTGATTAGCGGGCACATTTTCCAGCTCCAAACCTAATGTCATGTACAGCATTGGATCTTATTTTATCAAACTGGAAAAAAAATCTCAGTGTCCAGACCGGAGAGGGTCTGTCTCTTGTTACTCTGGAGGCCTCTAGCAGAGCTGGCCAAAAATGATGTGAGGAAGAAAGATAGACTCACATCAGCCTGGCTCCAAGATCTGCACTCTCCTGTCTCTGTCTCCCTGTTCAGAGAACATATCTACTATCTCAACATCACCACACTGTGTCGTTCATGAAGGAAACCTTGTGGGCTCTCCCTGTGTAGGCAGCAGAGGAAGTGATACGTCACACGTGAGACATCTCATGAGGAATGTGCAAGACAACCAGGCAATACAGGCAAATGCATTGCACTCCTGAGGACACAGCAGAGGCCAGAATCTTCTGCACCAGCGCTAGTGCCGGAGGGAAGAGACGTCTCAGGGCACCCCTGAGAATTTTGGCAAGCTGAGTAGGTTTGGACCTAGAATGTCGCCCAAAGGCCCCTTGGGTTAAGGCTTGGTCCCAAACCTGGTTGCAATTCTCAGTTCCCACTGTCAACATGACTGTAGCTGGAGTCAGCTAGGAAGCACATTCCCAGGTGTGTTGGGATTCCCACAGATTTTTCTGAGGAGAGACAACCCACCCTGAATCTACTCACAGGCTGAGATCGATGTCAAAATGATGAGAAAAAAGAAGGTAACAAGCTGAGCCCCAGCATCCATTTTGACTGCAGACCATGACCGGCTGCTTCCTATCCCCACTGCTATGCCTTGCCCAATTGTGATGTACCGTGTTTCACATGCCTTAGCCAGGAGCCTCACCCCAGGCCTCAGAGTGAAAGGACTCCCTGGAGTCTCTAAACTGTGAGCCCACACAAAGCTCTCCCGCTTCTATGTTGTGGTAAGAGAGAACTGACTGGTGCACAGTGCACATAGGAGAGCCCAGTCTAGTGGGACTTTTGGAGAGAGGGGAGCCAGGAGAGAGGGAAGTGTCCCTGCCACTGCTGTGACTCTCTTTTTCTCTGGCCTGGAATAAACCATTATACATGGCCTAGATACGGAAGAGGGGTCTTTGCAGAGAAATGTCTAAGAGCAGCTGCTAAGGTGTGTGACACTGGGTTTCAATCAAGGTCTCTCAGTTATAAATTGTGATGTGCGGGCCTCAGGATGCTAAAAAAATGTAATGACTTGCTGATGAAAATCTGCAGCGTCTTTGAAATCGGATCCAAATGCTGACACGAAAAGGATGTAGGGTTACGGCATTCATTCCATGCAAGCTGAAGCACTGGGTTGGGCTCTGTGTGGAAGGTTCTACATCGAGCATTCTCTATTAGGAATGTGTTCTGTGCGAGTGCTGATATGGAGGGCACACACAAACACACACACATAAGCACACATATAGACATTCACACACACACACACACACATGGGGGGCAGAGATAGACAGACAGACAGACAGACAGACAGACAGAGACTCTTAACACAGTCATAAACCAGTGAAAGTTAAGCCCTATTTCCAAAATAAAGACCCAGTCTTGCTCCCAGCTAATTTCTTCAAACACCCTTGTTTCATGTGCCCCTTTCTCCTCTAAACCCAGTTCAAAGGGGAGTCAAGCTCCGGCCCAAAGCACCACGGGGACTGGTAATCACAAATGTATGCACATGGTCACAGTAAGAAATGCCCTGAACTGATAGCTCGACTCACCTTCCCATTGCCACCAGCGTGACCCTGCCTTCGGCTCAGATTCCACCCGTGATCAGACTCCAAACCTCTCACATATTCACGCAGCCAGTATTTATTTACTGAGCGCCACTCATAAGATTCCATTCCTGGATCTGGAGTTATAGCCTTGAACAAAACAGGCAAAAATCTTAATCTCTAATTTCAGGGATAGAGAGAGACAAGGAATAAGAGGCTGTTAGATTATTTTTTATTTAACAATATGTGGAAAATATCATGGAGGAGAAATAAAGCCGTATGTCTCCTCAGAGACTCTGCCAGAGCCTTACTCATACAGATGAGGATGTTTGCAGCTAACCATCAGATTGAGCACTGGGTCCCCAATGGAGGAGTTAGAGAAAGGACTGAAGAAGATGAAGGGGTTTGCAACCCCATAGGAAGAACAACAAAACCAACAACCAGACCCCCCCAGAGCTCCCAGGGACTAAACCACCAACCAAAGGGTACACATGGAGGGAACCATGGCTCCAACCACATATGTAGGAGAGGATGGCATTGTCCAAGGAGGAGAAGTCCTTGGTTCTGTGAAGGCTCATTTCCTCAGTGTAGGGGAATGCTAGGGTGTTGAGGTGGGAGTGGGTGGGTGGGAGTGAGAGCATCCTCATAGAAGCAGGGGGAGGGAGCATGGTAGAGGGGGGGAACTGGGAAAGGGGATAACATTTGAAATGTAAACACATAAAATATTCAATAAAAGAAGAGAGGAGGAAAAAGATAAGGGGAGATAAGAAGGGGACTGTTGGTGGCTCATGGGTAGCTCATGAAGGAAGCAAGGGGTTTTCCCAAAAACTATAGCAGAGGAAAACACATCTAACAACCTCAGAACAGCCAGTGTGAGGGCTCTGTGGTGGAGGAGGCCTGACTTCATCTGCCACAACCAGAAGCTGGTGTTACCAGAGGGGACTGAGAGGGAGCCTGGAGAATCCTGGGGTGGGGGGTGTCATCCATGACGTTCCCATTCAGGTTCTTAGCATTAAGCAGGAAGCCTCAATACTGTACCCAAACATCAGGGACAGGAGGGCCACACATAGAAAGCATGGAGACAGGTAAGACGTTCATACCACATGACATCCTGGGTAATGATACATAATAAAAGCACCAGATTTACAAAGCAGAGCATTTGATGATATTCAGCCCCCAAATCCTCTGATACCCCTCTTTTGAGCCCCCCTGATTTTGTGTATCTTCCTTTTGTTCCCCCCCACACATCAAATACAGTTTGTAGTTTGTTCTTCCCAGATGCTCTCAGCTGTGTGTCCTTCCACAAAAGCACGGCTGACCTACCGGGGGCCTCGGGCTTAAAGAAATAGGCTTTCCCCTCTCCCAGCAGCTGTCAATTTCCAGTAGCTTCTTAGTTGGAATATGATCTAAACACACTGTAGAAGACTCTCAGAGAACCAATAAAATGAGAAAAAGCGAGTTGCCTATGCTACTAGGGTTTTTATTGCTGTGATTAAAACACCACAACTATGGAAACTTGGGAAAGAAGTGATTTAGTTGGGCTTATGGTTTCAGAGGGTTAAGATCCGAGATGGCAGAGCAAAGGCATGGTAGCAGGAACAGCTGAGAGCTCACGTCTTTGTCTGCAAGCAGGGGGCAGAAAGACCACCCTCGAAATAGTGCAGGCCTTTCATTGTGTGTATTTTTGGAACGACAGGTATTTTATATGTATGGTATGTCTGTAGGAGGGGGTTCACTGGTATGATAGGTGTATGTCATATGTGCATATGTATGTGATGTGTGCGAAGTATTGTTTACATGCCTTTGGTATATTGTGTGTGTGTGTGTGTGTGTGTGTGTGTGTGTGTGTGTGTGCGCGCGCGCGCGCGCATCTGTGTGGCTTATGCATGGTGTGTGGTGTGGCATGAATATGGTGTTTTCCTGATGTGTGTATAAGATGCGTGTATCTGGCATGTGGGCCACTGTCGGTGTTTTAGGAGAGACATAAAGGAGACCACAGCAATCAAGGGAGAGTAAGGATGTTTGAGGAACCATATGCTGACCAATTTATTCATTCTGTTCTACCCTAACCGTCACGGTTCAATGTGACCTCCTCTTGTCTTTCACAACGACATAGTGACAGTCCCCAGGCAGCGTGCTATTCTCACAGGGCTCAGAGTGTGGAGCTGGCTTGGGACTCAGCCATGACCAAGTTGAATCAAGCAGGGAGACGGGAGGACGAGGTACTGGGTTTTATAGCTGGCCTGGAACCTCAGCTGCTCAGACGTGGGAGACGCATCAGGGGAAACGACTGCTGAGAACAGATGAGAAATATGGACACGTATGATTAGCAACAGTGGCCAGCAGCTGCTCTTCATCACTAGCTTTCAGTGAGGACACATGTAGTAACAGCCATATATCACTCTGTGGTCTCGGGACCCTGGGAAACACCGTATCTTAGAGACGGTAGTAACACAAAGAATGACTCAGGCAGGTCTATGTTCTCAACACCTCCTCCCCCACACTGCTGATTTGGATCCTCCTGGCTGAGGACTCCACAGACACCACAGGGGCCTGGACATCTGCTGAGCACAGGAGAAATTGAGAAGTGCAGTCCTGCCTTTGAGGTTATGGGGAGGGGAGACTTAGAGCATAGGCCTTGGTGCTGTGAGGAATTCAACAACGGAAGTCTCACATTATTGAAATCTGGAGACTTGTCTATTTCTGGCTTGGAGATGCTGCAGAATCCAGCATGTGGTGGCCCTCATCGAAGAACCTCTTGGAGGCAGGACTGACTAGCAAACCGGGGATGGTATTTATTTCCAGCTGGTCAGAGAATATATCACAGCCAAGCTATGCCCTCGTACCACCCCCACCCCTTGCATCGGCTTTGCTGGGGCCCATCTGGCTTGCATGGGGACTGGTCATACAAGAAACAGAGACGTGGGAGTGGCTGCAGAGGAGAGCTTTGCTAACAAGTCAAGGAAAGCCCAGGCAGATGTTTAGTTTATTTAGAGGCAGCCAGCAAGGGCAGTGTAAATTCAAAGATCAAATATGCATGTAAGCCTTTTCCGTACCACATAGCAACAACCAGACATTACACAATACTCCTCTGAGTATCCAGAAGTCACTTTTCTCACGGCAAGCACCCATACATGTGCTTGTCAAGAGTATGTCTTCTGCAACACAGGCGGTAGAGAAATGCTAAGATCTTCTGCTCTAGACAGAGACTGAGAGGAAGAAATGAGAAACACAGCCCAGGCTCACTGACGACCACGCAATAAATTTCATGGAATAACTTAAATAGGAAAGGGAGAAAAAACAAACCCTACCACACAGGCATCAAAATGCCCCTGTCCCTAAACAACGTGCGCTAGATGCAAGGAAAGAACACACAGAAATGAACCTAGCATTAGACTCAAGACTTAGCAAGGTAGAAAATAAATAACTCCTGAGGCAGGATGACAGAAGCAACAGTATCCAAGGCAAGAGGCTAGCACTGTAACGAAATAACCTTCTAAAGAGTTCTAGAAGGTGGGGCTCGATACAAATGAGACACCTTCTCAATAAAAGCAAAGCCGCCCTGTTGGTTCATCAAGCAAGTACGAAGGCAGCTTGCACCTCAGAAGGAGCCCCTGCTGTGCAAGAAAGTGACAAGATACTGATGTGTGTGACGGACTCAGAGATATTGTCCTTGGTTCCTTGCTGTGCCAAAACACCCCATCCTAAAGCAGCTTTGCTTTGGTGCCCTGCAGATTGATACAATACAGGGAAATGCTGAAGATGTGCAGAGGCTGTACTGACAGCGCCATGTCCTTCCTACCTCTGGTCTCCCAGGAGTGCAGACTTGGGAGTTGTGCCCTACAAAGTTACCCTTGCTGGGGGTCGGAGGGGAGAATAAAGGTTTTCTCAGACAAACCTTAAGGGATTTGTGTCAGGAGACCTAGACTAGGAGATGTGTTCCTCTTCAGTCAGAAACTGCGAACTCTGTGAAGGAAAGAAGCATTCTGGGGAAGAGATAATGGTGGTAAAACTGAGCCCCCGCCTCTTTTCACTTCATATTCCTGATCAATTTAAAGATAACTGTGTAAATTAGTCATAGGTTCGAGTTTTATAACAGAGACAGAGAGGAGCTGGTGTGTGGGGAGAGCTGGATGCTCTGCCTTGCCTCGAGGTCCCTGTGTCTTTATTTAAAGATGGGCATGGATTGTTGAGAGTTTCATTATTGCAAATCCTGAGAAACTACTAAAAGATTGTAAAACTAGGTATGAATGTGGGGCCACAGAAGCCTGAGGGGAGGAACCACTGCTTCTAAGAACATGAGTTCCCTCCCTCATCCTTCAAGTACAATAAAACCCTTGGGTATTGTATGATTGATTGTATGTGAATATGAACGAGCATGTGACACACACACACACACACACACACACACACACACACACACACACACACACATATATATATATATATATATATATATATATATATATATATATATATATGACTGCAGGCTATCTAGGATGTATAGTGCCCCAAGAATTCCTAGGGTTTCTCCATATGTCAACTATTTACCTTGGTGCTGCTGGCAACCCAGAAATTCCAGTGAGCAAATGAAAGTGGCCCCATGGCCTGCAGCAAGAGGAAGCTTTAGTGAGCAACTGCTCTTCTGTGTCAGATAGCAGGAGAACAAACAGTGGCTCCACCTCCCATACAGCAGGGACAGCTGAGCGGACTCACACCCTGCTTTGGCATGGAATTCTCTGCAATGAATGTCAGCGGCCTCTGTAGCATACCCAAAGGACTTCAGAATAGTTTGAAAAGCAACTATGGAGTTAGCTGACAAGGGAGACTGGCTCTCGGCAAGATCTGAAAGAACTCAGGGACAGGGGGAGCTCAGGAGACCTCCACTGTACACACAGAAATACAGGCACCTAAGGAATATGGAAAGTAAGATAAATGGTGTTCTCTAGGGCCAACTGCTTATCTGATACCAAAAGGTCAGCCTGAAAAGATACATACCAGTAATCATACAGACTGAGCAGATGTATTACATATGTGTGTGTGTCTGTGTGTGTAAATATTGTAGTCATATATTTAGGCGCATGTATATATATGCATATTCAACCACAATTTAAAAAAGAGGCCATGAATTTAAGAGAGAACAAATGGGAACATGGGAGGGGCTGGGAGGAGAAAAGGGAAGGGGGAATGTTATGTAATAATAATAGAACAAAATAACAATAATTATATTTTTTAAGAAGAAGCTTGGCATGGGGAGATTTAATGAAACCAGATTTCTCCTGTCTGATGTCCAAGCGCAATCTCAAAGGATAGTAAAGGAATTGGGAGGTGAGGCAGTCAAGTGAGAGTGAAGAAGGAGAAATGGACGAGAGTAGCTCAAGACAGAAATGAGGAAGAAGGATTACTTCAAAAATATTGTTGGAACATTTATAAATAAAATGAAAACTGGCTGTCTTTGACTCACTCATAATACCAGAATGAATTCCAGATGGGTAAAATATTCAAAAACAAAATATAAAAATCACAAAATTACGAGGAACAATTTTCAAATGATATTTTAATAATATTAAGGTAGACTGACTTCACAGCCAAAAAGCATTAAGGAAAAGAAAGAGATCCAGACTTGTCACATTCTCATTGATCAAAAAAGGACGGCTGAAAGGAAGTACGTTTAACACTTTATATCTCCAGATGCTAAGGGAAAATCATCGTGACTTAGGGTAGACCGATAAGTAAGCTTCCTTAGTTTAGAAAGAAGTTTGAGTCAATACAAAAAGGTGGTTACATTAAAAAAAAATATTAAGGGCTGGCCTGGAGAGGCGGCCTAGTGGTCAAGAGTGCTTGCTGCTCTTTCAGGGGACCCTAGTTCAGTCTCCAGCACCCACTTCTGTCCTCTGAGGGCACTGCACATACCATTCAGTGTCTTTACAATCGAGTGGTGTCTGTTAGCAGCTAAGGGCCCAAAGGTTCATGTCCACACAGCAGCACACTGCCCAGCAACATGCTGTACACTGTCCTTCCTCCCACCCTGACCCAGAGCCGGTTTTAGTTAGTGCTGTGGATGTGTCTCAGTGTGAGGCTACCTTCACCTATATTAATTACTTCTACTGTTTTTTGTTTTGTTTTGTTTTGCTCTTTTTTTTTTTTTTGTTTTGTTTTATGACACCAGCCCTCTCTTCCTGAAAGGAAAGAAAACAAAGCCAAGAGGAGATCCATGTGTTGATTCACCACACAGCAAGAAGAAAGTAGAGCCTGGGTGGGATGGTGGGAGGGTGGGTGGGGGGCTCCCACCCCTACAACACAGCACTCCCCCTTAACCCTTTGCCACCAGACTTCTTGACTGCATTAGACTCTGCTTGGAAGAGGAAACCCACCCCACCATCAGTGGCCCCTCACTCCCACTTTACCTTTGGGTTGTGCTACAACCTAGCTCTCTGTGCTGCTGCTCTGGAGAAGCTAGGGGCAGAGACAGGCTGGAGTGCTGACCCACTGGGCCAGAGGACCAGGGCACAGGACCGGAGCCTGGAAGCTGTGAGGGAACTGAGGTAAAATGCTGAGTCTGCTCACCTGGGCATACATTTCAGCTCTGTCCCTGCTGGACCGGTGGTTCTTCACGTGCCTTAGGTCTTCATCTAGGAAGTGAGATGATCGGAGGGGTCACTCACTGGGACCTTGTAGGGATGGCCCAGGTGAGCTATGCCACAGTTTCCCACTGGGACTGTTTAAACCATGGCTTCAAGAGGAGGCTTGGTATCTAGTCGAGTTATGTCTATTAGTTTTAACAAATGCATATTTTATCCTCCTTAGTGCTGAGGCTGGAATCTTGGGGTGCTCACCCTCATTTAACAAAGCACCCCTTCTGGGAAGCATGCTTGCTGACATCAGAGCTCGCTTACTTGCTCAGGGCAGGGACTCTGAGGGTGAATCTATCCCCTGGAAGGCAGGTGCTGGAGGGGTTGGGGGTGGGGTGCAGCCACAGATGGTGCACTTCCTGTTTACAACATGCTGAGGAATTGCCATTTTGTTCAAGGAGGGAAAAAAATTATCTTACTGGGCAAAGAAAAATAGTAGACCACAAGGATGGAGTATTCCAATCCCCGCATTTTTGTCTGATGAAAACCCGATTGGCCCCTGCCACATCGATTAAACATCCCACAAGCAGCTATCCTCCAGATGATAAAAACCTTGGCACGGAACAACTTTGTAGGGAAAGTTCATCCACGGTCAGGTTAGTGTCACCCAAACTGTTACATCTCAGGATGAGGCCTCTCTAAACGGCAATGCCAGGACACTTCTTTGGTCCTTACATTTTTGTTCGAGTACAAACTGCCCAGTGAGAGCTCTCAGGGCTACTGTGGGCACCACTTCCTGGGCTTTCCTATCCTTAGTGTTGGAGGACAGTGTCAAATTTTCGGTTTGGCAGATGTGTGGTGTTCTGATAGCTGCTTTCAGGGTGGGCTGCTGTGTTGGTGTAACAAGTACAGCCAGGGCACCTACTAAATGCTTGCCTAGAATGCCAGGAAGACAGACCCTTTCCTGTCCAGCGGCCATACATAAATCACATCCCTTCCCTTTTAGACTCCCTCACGTGTAGAGACAGTTGTCAGCTTTACCTGCCATCAGTCCTGTTGCTCTAGCTCTGTTGTTCAATGTTTCCGGTTTATCGTACAAACTGCCATGACATATAACCCAGCAAACTGCTCTTCCTCAAGTTGGTGAGTCACATCTAGCCAAGGGACAAGGATGAATTGGTTCTTATCATCAGGTGCACTTGACATATACATTTGTGTATTCCTGTGTTGCACACATGCCCATGTGCATGTACACACACCACACACAGAGGCACACACATACACACACAGAGGCACACACACACACAAGCACACACACATACACACAGTCACACACACTCACACATACACACAGGCATACACACATATACACAGGCAAACACAGGCACACACACACATACACCCAGGCACATACACACACACACGCACACACACACGCACACACACGCACACACACACACACACACACACACACACACACACACAACACACAAACATTTTTCTGGGATAGGCTTGACATGGCAAAGAGCCCACAAAACTTACCTCCCCGAGGAGGAGAGCATTTGTGATCAAGCTCCCGGATCAGATCCACCCTTGAATGGCTGTCAGGGTCTCTGCTAGTCTGTGTAAGGTGGGTTTGGAACTCAGGGGAGGGGAGGGGAGGATTTATTCTTTTCATAAGAGCATTGTTAGAAGAGGTATTAGTGCTAGAGACAAGCAGAAAGCAGTATGGTGGGGCCACTGAAGGGAGACTAGGCCCCTGTGGCTGAGCAGGAGTTCATAGTTCAGGTTTGTAGTCAGGGGTTCTCTTCAGTCAGTTCTTGTGGCCAGGATGGTGGGAGGGCATCTGTTGGTCTGGGGCCTATAGGAAACATCAGCTGGGAGGGTGGGGAGAACAAGAATCTAGAAAAATACACAAAAGAGCTCTACGAAATGACATGGCCCTGGCTGAGTCTATGGCAAAGTTCCTGTAGGAAGAATGAATGTGGTGGTCTAGAGCCATGGTTCTCAACCTATAGGTGGTGACCTCTTAGGGGTCAAATAACCTTTTGATGAGAGTTGACCTCCAAAAGATAAGCCTGGCAAGACAGAGAGCTTATCCAGTATCCTGGATATTAGATACTTGGGATCCATAATGGTTATGAAGTGGCGATGGAATAATTTTATGGTTGCAGGGGTCACCACAACGTGAGGAACCATATTAAGGGGTTTCAGCAATAAGGAGGTAGAGAACCACTGGTCTAAGTGTATCATGGGTCGCACAGTCATTCTGGCTTTTGAAATGTGGGTTTTATTCCCAGCAAACAAGGATCATGGACAACTTATTGGTAACCCTCTCTGGCCTTTCCAGAGGTCCTGACTGGTCCACACACACCAGCTGCAGGACATGCGCGCTTCTGAGAACTCATAGCTTCCCTTTTCCCCAGAAGGGGCATGAGACCAGTGACAACTGCTTGGCCCAGAAAATCACATACACATACAAGGAAGGAGAGGGGACAGTGCCAAACCAGTCCAATATGCTAGATAGACCCTGTACTCCCAAGTGGGACCAACTGTGAAGCAGTACATAGTCTACAGCTCTCCACAGGACCAGACAGAAGCAAGGCTCCTCCCAGGTGGTCATCTTTCTACTCGGCCACTTCTCTGATGCCCCTCATTCTTGCTGCTCGAAGTTTATGTCTGCAGTACAAACATAGCCACAACTTAGAGCAAGGTAGCAGTGATTACACAGTGAGGTCACATGAATCCCCCTTCTTTCTATCATCAACATCTTGCTCTAGCCGGTCCACCATGATGTCTCGAGACACAGCACTGAAGATGTTAACTAAAGTCACCCTTGACTCACAGTTCTTGGTTTTTCCTAATGTTCTTCTCTTCCCAGAATCCATGTAGGATGGTACCTGACCTCGCCTTTATCTTTCACCAGGCTCCTCCTTGCTGTCCATCACTTTGACTCTTTTGGCTTTGGCCTCTGGATAGTCTTGAAGAATGTTGGCCATGAATTCGGTGGGATGCCTCATGACTAATTTCTTTCTGTCTTAATCAAGTTTGAGTTTCTGGGACTGAGAAGAAAGAACAGAAGGCAGAAGGCCCTTCAGATCCCTTCAGATTGCAAACATCAAGGCCGGCCTGCTTACTTCTTGATGTCCTATTTTTCATGCTGACTTCGATCACCTCGCAGACACAGTGTTTACCAGGCTTCTCCACTATGGAGTTGGAGTTGCTTTTCCTGTCCTTCCAAACTACCCATGGAAAGGAAGTCAATTTGTCAACCCACCCCAGTAAGTAGAGAGCTAATGCACCCCCACGCTGGTGAAACGTCCACGTGGAGCACTTGGAATCCTTCGATGGGAGGTGATCTTAGTGCTATGAAAGTTGTCTTGAGGGTTGGGGATTTAGCTCAGCGGTAGAGTGCTTGCCTAACATGCGCAAGGCCCTGGGTTCGTTCCCCAGCTCCGGAAAAAAAAAAAAATAGAAAGTTGTCTTGAGCTTGTGAAACCCAGAGAGGGAATTTCAAAACTCCCAAGGGTCTGCCAGTCACCCCTGAGAACCACTGTTGTATTCAGTGGCAGTTGAGATGGATGTCAGGAACCGAGGTCCCTCCCTGGTGAACAGTGTTGCTTGCTGTAGAAGATCAGATGAAACTCTCACCCCTTGACAAGTTGGAGTCTCCTGAAGGCTCAGATGCTCTTAGTGACATAGCTTAACTCCACCCTACTCAGAGGCAAGCAACACAGGCTCACCAAAGTGCTTCGGAAGGGCAAGAAAATGTACCCCATAAACATGGAGGGGGAGATAGGACCATCAGCTGTGGCTAATTCATCATTGCTGCAGGGATTATGCTGTTCATCCCAATAACCTTTGAGGCTTAAGGTCACAGAGACCGAATCCGGCCCCAGTGTGTAAGAGAAATATGTCCTGGAGTGCACTAAGTCTCCCTTTCTCCAAGAAGGAATGAGAGAATCTCAGTTCATAAACCAATGAGATCACATCTTTAGAACAGGGGCCAGCAATTACATAAGATATCGGAGCATCTAAGTGGTTCAGACCATGCAATGTATGATGTCAGCTAAGTACCTAATCCAGGAGTGAGACGGCCAGCTCTGTGCATCTTTCATAGGCTTCATCTAGGTGTGTCCTTAATCTAGATACATCCTTCATCTACGTGCAGCCTGTCAGTGCCTTGATGGCTTTACCCACACATCTCTTAGCTATCACAGCTCTCTGGTTTCTGACCATGCCCAGGTCTGAGGAATCAAAGGTGCCTCTTGGTGGTTACAAACGCACAAGGAGCATTAACTCTACATTAGGGGGAAAAAAGACACTGAAAAATAGAAAACAGGAACCACATGTTCACCATTGTTAAGGCCTAGGTAACTGTAACCTGGCTAGTCCGCCATTTTGTTCTGCTATTAATATTTTAAGGAAACTTCCTAGTGTGTTGCTGTTGCTTCCGTTACTAGGAAACTTTCCCATGCTCAAGTTGATTATATATTCTGTTATGTTCTGTGCCCTTGGAGACCAATCATAATAGAGGTCAGTAGAACTTTGTATAGTTTGTAGAGTGTGCTTTTTAGAGTTACTGACAATAAGTTTGGACTCGAACCCACCACACACCAGCCCTTACTGCACCTCTGTGTAAGCTTGTATGGTTTTTGCTTTTATAGGCTATCCTTGGGATGGACCCCAACAGAAGAGAGACACCTGCATCAATATAAGAAACTATTTGGAATAAGACTTTCATTTTGAGTAGGGGTCAAGTAAAATTTAAGTTTCCGAGACCTCCCTGGGAACTGGCATCCTACTTGATAGAAAGAGACTTGCATTTGGGTAATTGACATTCTGGTTAGCAGGTTATGACACGAATGTTAGACAAGGCAAGTCCCCTGACACAGTTGAATACCCCAACTGATAGGAACAGGATAAGTGCACAACAAAGATACGTTTCTAAGGAAAACACCCCTATTTCTAAATCCTTATTGGTCAAATACTTCCACAGAAATTTGTAGATCTCAGGCTTAAAAAGCCCTGTACAATCTTGACTCAATATGACAGTCAGCTCCCGAGTCTGACCCATGGCTGTGATCAATCAGTCTTGGGATCTGGCACTCAATAAACCATCCTGATTTGACTGAATTAGTGTTTGAGTGGTTTGTGTGGTGATCCCCACACCCCAACAACCATGGCATACATGCACCTGTATTCATACACACATTGTATACGTGCACAAACATACACACACAGATACACACAGAGGGAGAGACAGAATTATTCAATTTATAATTATAATTAACTTGACTTCTTTTTCTAGTTGTATCCCTTTGATGTCCTTTCCTCATTCCACTGCTCTGCCTAGCTTCTAGCACTGTGAGATAAAGAAGTAAGGAGGTGGACAACCCTGTCTTGTTCCTGCTTAAAATAAGATTGCTTTAGGTCTCCACTTAGGAACATGGCTTCTGACATTTCTGGTAGTTATGGACCACTAGTTAGAAATCTAGTTAGAAATTTTGCTTGACTCCCCATTCCAAAGTTATCTTCTGAAAAACTGCCTAGAACCTCTTTCTCACTTTTTCAATCCAATGGTCTTTAAAGGCTCACCTAAGCTAATTTACCAGTATGGTCAACATTGTAGCCTCTTCCTCTGTGTGATGACCAAGATACTCCCAGAAAAGGATGCTCTAGCTCTCACCTGAACTGTTGTAGACTGATCATTTGCATGCCTCTGCTGCCCTAGAGACAAGGTGGCAGGCAACTGATTGACCAAGTTGTTATTATGGTGGGAGGTAAGTAGACTGGGCTGCCTTTCCCCTCATCAGTCTGAGGTAGACACACACATACCCAGCTTTCGCTATCTTCTGAGTGTCTTCTGGAAATAATTCCTTCCCAATCAGCCTTGCTAATACTTGAATGTCACTAACTCTATCCCTCCATTGAGTCATGCTTGAGTGCACGGCAATGCCCAGCCAGGATGACTGAGCTCCCAGTTTGGATTATTCAGAAATTGCTTCCATGCCCATAGAAGGTGCCAGTGAAGAGTGATCAACCCTTCAGAGAAGAAATCCAGGTGGAGTAAACCACACTCTGTGAATTTCCATCTGGGCAAAATCTCAAGAATCAAGTCCTTCTAAATGATGACTCTTAAACTTAGTGCTTAGTAAAGAAACACAATTTTCAAATGTGATTTTATAAAGAAGACATATAAAAGAAATTCAAATCAAGTAAACAGATGTGGTAATCATATTTGTCCCCCAACCACTTACCTCAAAGAACCCAACTGATACTATGGAACCCAATGAGCCAATCAATCTCTTGGCTTTACTAGGTAAAGCAATTGCCCATTGCAGCCTCAAGAAGTCATTAGCTGAGGTTTGGGACAGGGCATACATGAAGCTGAGGTACAACCTTGCCAGGCTTGATCCCAAGAGGAGCAGGTCCCAGGAGGAGTGGCTTTCTGTCTCAGTACATCCATGAAAGCCTCAATCCTGAAGCCTCAGCAGCTCTTGGGTCAGAGGAGCCACCTTAACTTCTTTTTTTTTTCTTTTTTTCGGAGCTGGGGACCGAACCCAGGGCCTTGCGCTTGCTAGGCAAGCGCTCTACCACTGAGCTAACTCCCCAACCCCCACCTTAACTTCTTGACTATAAGCTATAGTCTCTGACTGCCCTTAGCCAGGAAGATAAAAATGGAGTTTCCTGAACAAGTGGGTTGTGACCCACACTTGGAAGATAATTGAAAGCATCAGTGTAGATGGATATCAAGAAAGCCCCAAAGATAAAAGTTGTAGGAGACGATTAAAAATTGGAAGATCTCCCCGGGATGAATTAAATCCTAATTAGAAGATTCAATGCCCCTAAAAGAGGTGGCGTACTGCAGAGCACACTGATGTCAGAGGAGGGAAGTCATTGGACTTCTTATTAACAAGGATGCAAAACAAAAGACAAAAACAAAAAATCCCAAACAAACAAAAAGCACCAGTGAGTCTCTGGTCCTCCTTCTCTGGCTGTGTCCATGATGTGCAGCCTCCAAGGTAATACATATCTGCCCATGGGTCTCTTACATTCCAGAATCGCCAGGAGTGTCAGACAACACATTTATTGATGGCAATGTCATATTGTAATATCAAAGACTGGACCCTCGTAGGTCCTAGATCACTGGGAAGCCATGTGTCATGACTGTCCTGACAAAAACCTGTATCATTGCCAGCCCTAAGTTTGGCCCTGTGCAATGTTTCTGAGTCTTCTCCACTCTTAGGTCTGCGCTTCTGTCTTCTCCTGGTTGCCTACCTCAGCTCTCCTCTGCAGACACACTCTCTGTAGGGGAGATGCCTCTCTTCCCACTGTCACCACCACTCATTGCCTACTTCACCAATGACTGTCCATTACAACACTGCTAAGACGAGCTTCTCTGGAATACTAGTACCCCAGCTTACATTGAGAACAAGAACCATGAGAAAGTGAGGACGGCACTAGAGAATCATGGGTAAAGAGCCAACGTTCTAACCCAGTGATGGGTACAGACAGAATGCAAGGCCAGAGCCAGATACTGGGAGACCACAGTCAACACTGGAGAAAGTCGGAGGGCAAATTGACAGTGTGAAGCTCAGGTTTTACAGCCAGATGAAGCAAACAGGTGGGATTTATAACAGTACTCTTGGCTATTTTATTAGTTCTTTTATCTACCATCCTTCTCCACCCCAGTCCCTTCCAATGCCCCTGACCCCCAACATTAGGTAAGTAAGAAAGGTTAGAGGGGAAAGGGTACATAGATCTCTTTAAATTACTTTGTGCTGATTAGGGGCATTGAATTCCTTGGGGCAAGCAAGTTTAGTCTTCATTGTCCGGTTATCTCCAGTAGGCAACCAGCAAGTCAGCAAGCCAGCAAAACAGCAAGCAGCAATCAGCAACCAGCAAGCCAGCAAACAGCAAAAGCAGCAGCACGGGCAGCAGCAGATGCAGCAGCAGAAGCTCCCACAGCCTCTGGGCCTCTGGCATTTTTGTACCCTCTGAAGAGTCTCCAGAATTCCAGACATAAACTACCTTCAGCTGGCAGAATCACGCCCCTGCAAAACCAGAAAACGACTCATAGTCAGCTGCTGTGGACAGTCTGAAGCAGTCCCACACCCGACACCTGGGGTTGAAACAAAAAAAAAAATCTTCACATAACATAACTGGGTTTTTTAAAGAAACCAAAATTCTCACTACAGGGGTTAGTCTGACAGACCTTCCTCTCCCAAGGGGCCAAGGCCTTGGCTTTTTTCACAGCCAGGAGCTCTCCTACCTGTCATGCCACACCAACAAAGGCTATCCAAAGCTACAGGACAGTTCTCTCAACTACCCCTCGAAAATCCTCTTGCTTTATGTCACAAGTCTTGGTCCCTACTCTATCCTAGGCAAAGTGACCTGTCTGCATGTGTGTGTGTGTGTGTCACTAAGCCACATTGGCATCAATGTCTTCTTTCTCTCTCTCTCTAGGAACAACACTGGGTTAGAAAACAACTCCATTCACTATCATTTGAGAATAGTGACCAGATTCCAGACAGACTCCCGAGAAGCCGAGAAGTCCAGTCTTCACTCCACGTGCTCCTGTGGGGGCTGTAACAAGATGTCAAAGGAGTAGACATGGATCATCTTGGAAATATTTTGTAAAGCCAAGCATTTTCACTGTCGCTGAAAAGGATGGGAAATTCGAAGGTGTTTGTTGAGTGACTAAATGAATGAATGAGATGCTGCAAAGCAAAAATGTTGGCAACAATGCATAGCGTGACAAGGGAGGAAACAGGTAGGTGCTACAGGCTGACACACAAGGGTCATCAACAGTCCCTAGGATAGGGAACCACAAGGCTGAGTCCGGGATTGATGTCATTTGCAGACATTGAGTTCGCCCAGAGCGCATGGGATAAGGAGAGTAAGGAGCTACAAAGGATGCTCTGTTAGAGCCTTGCTGCCCTGTGGCTATTGTCCTTTCTGGTCCCATTACATACCTGTAAGCATGTCTGAGCTTCAGTTTCCTCTCCACCTCACGAAGAACAGTTTGCTCCCAGGACTGGAGCAAAACTGCTCCCTAGAATTGAGGGAACAGAGAAGCAAAGGAAGGAGGGAAACTGTTGTGTGTAATTAAAAACAAAACAAAAAACAAACAAACAAATTAAAAAAAACCACACACTACTGCCTTTCCTGGGAACTTGGTCTGTGCTCTCCCAGTTCCCTTTGCTCCATCTGGTTTAGTCCAGGATTGACCACAACCATCCCCCAACTCAGGAAAACCAGGAGCTGCCAGATCTCTTTTGTTCCTCCTGGCTAGCTTCACCAGTTACCGCCCCAGCTTCTGTCCCTCCCCACTTTGTCCCTCCCCCTCCCCCTCCCCCTCCCCCTCCCCTCTCTGCCCACCTTTGCTCCTCAGATGAAAAATACTCAGACAGCTTTATTCTTTTAGAACTTGCCAGACAGCACAATTGCTGGGCGCAGAATCTCCCGCCCTAACCTTATCAGCTAGCCTATGGCAGCCAGCCGCTAGTTCTCGATTCCCCAAGTTCTTACATGGTTGTTTCATGCTTCTCGTTCCAAAGCCTGGCCCAAAAGCCTCCCACAATTCCCCTGCATTTCTCTTTTCTTCTCCTAGAACCCAGAAGTCCCACCTGTCCCTACCATCCAACAATTAGCTCCAGGTGTTCTTTATTGACACTATCAAGAACCAATTAGGGAATCAGCACCTCCCCCTACAGAAAACCCCATGTTGCATCAGCACGGGGAGGGGAGTTAGAAGTGGGCCTTGATCTTCTTTGCCCTCAAGAGGAGCATACACATGCCTTTCAGAATTGGCTTCCTAGGGGTCAAACGGTAAAGGAACTATTGTTCAGCTTTCATCCCACACTAGGAACCCGCACTCTTCTAGAATCTGTATATGTGTTTGTGACATAGGGACCTACTATTTCCACAGCATCAGAGCTGCTCCAAGGTGAACAGGAAGGATTGCTCTGGGTTCTTAATGGAGGCCAGAGATGTGGCAGAGTGTGAGTGGAGCCCCTCTCTGGATGTCTTCCTCACCACAATCATGCCTAATGAGGGGAAGTCAAGAAAATGCAAAGGGGTTGGGGGTAGGGGTGGAGTCTGGTCCTTCAGTGCTCTCTTGATCTTAATCTTGCTCAGTTCTGTTCAGGTGGCTGCTTCAGGGCACAACTCAGCTGATCTCTTTAATACACACATCATGGAGTTAGAGGAAGATGGCATGG
This sequence comes from Rattus norvegicus, assembly GCF_021556685.1. Classification (NCBI taxonomy): domain Eukaryota; kingdom Metazoa; phylum Chordata; class Mammalia; order Rodentia; family Muridae; genus Rattus; species Rattus norvegicus. The sequence continues at coordinate 106,431,686 of NC_141542.1, forward strand.
TCCCCATTGATGGGGGTCTGAGTACCACCCCACCACTTTTTACTGGGTCATGATCGTGGTTCCCTGCAACTGATGCCATCCTCTGAGCCCAGCAACCACCATATTGTAGAGTTGATCTGTGTCAGCTTGTAAAAGTTCATCCTAGTTGGCCTTGTTGACTGTTTACATCTCCTAATAGTGGGTCAGGGAAGGCGATGAGCCCTTCACCTGAATATACAGCAACTCCCTACCATCTACTGTGTGCAGCAGTACAGTCTGTGGCCTCAGGGAGGGACAATAATATACAGACAAAGAAACAATCTACCCTGCTGTAGGAGAGACAGCATCCTGGTTGGGTAAAGACTTTCTAATGTGGTACTTTTTGTGGGAGGGGAACACCCACACTTCAGTAAGTGACCTCTCACCCATGCTCTATAAAGAAGCACAAATCCCCCGTATTGGCTTCCTAGGTTATATCCTGGAAACTAAGTTTTCTCCCCCTAGGCAAAACCAGGTCCCTGAAGATAAGAGTCCTAACTTGTCTGCATGACAGCACAGCGAGTCCAAAGTGCAAATGCTACACTCAGAGCTCTGAATCCACAACCATAGTGTCCATCCCTGGAGGAAGATGCGTCCCTGGCTTTCAGGGCCTGAGCTCCTGGGAAGTCTTCTGTTATCAAAACCAGAAGCACGAATTCTGACTGTGAATTGCTGGAAGCCACAGTGTGCAATATGACTCTAGTCCAACTTCATATTGCCCAACTGTGGCTTCTTACTAGCGGTGTCCCATGTGCCAACATTGGGTGGGGTTCATCAGAAGCCTGCGTGGAGTGCTTCCAGCTAACCAGAAAGTTGGAGCCTTTAAGAGGCCATCTCCTTATTAGCGTAGATGCTATCTGGTGGCATGATATAGAGACCAAGGAGGTCCTTAACCTAGGCCATTTGGGCTGAAGCAGAGGTTTGTGAAAGGGAATTTGACCATGCAGGCATTCAGTAATCTTCAGAGTAATCGAGTTGTCCAGGAACTTGTGTTTGTGAGTATGCAAGGACACCTTAGTAAAGACAAGTCTCTGACTAATAGGTTACATGAGGCAGGCAGACAGAGAGCTCTTCCTTTCTGGAACTGTACCATGCTGAGGACCCTACCAGTGACAGCTCCCTCATTCAAGGCTCCACTGTGCACACCCTGGAATGGAACAGGAGGTAATCATCCAAGTCTCTGTCAGTTGCCTGGCTGGCAATAAACATTGGACCATCAAGCCGCATGTTCTGTGGATGCCCTGACCGGTCCCACTGCACACCTTTTACTCATTGCTTCATTCTGGATCTGAACCACCAACCAGGTCTTTCTACCTGCCCAGAATACTCATATTTCCTTGCTTCTATCCACTTCTCCTTCCCTAGAAGGGTCCTCTCCTACTTGCTACCCACCCACAGAATGATTTCTTATTCAGTGTTATCCCCCAGCTCTAACTCAAGCATGGTCACCTGTTGAGTCAACTCATCTCTAGGCCAGGGTTGTCACTTTTGTTCAGCCCATACCTCCCCCACCCAGATGATGGAATCTCCATCCCCAGTCCTCACCACAAGGCTATGATGTGAGACACCTGGGAAGCAACATTGTGACAGGAGGTGACATGAGAATCAGGCTCATCTACTCCTGCTCTATGATGCCTTCTTGGTCTGCTCCCCGATTCTAGCAACTACTGGATTTCTACTTCAGTCACTTGATCTGAGGATTCAGTGAGTCTGGCTGCAGATGTCATGGTTTACTTGAGGTCCCCAGTGCTCTACACTGCGGCCCACCCATTGTACTTGTATAAACCACCTCATCATACCCTTGTCCATTCCAACCTCAGATCTGCAGAGTGGAAGATGCTTGTGCTGTGGACAGACTGCATAGCCCACAGCTCTGGACTCCACATGAAGCTGGTAGCCTTGCAAGTCATTCAGTATATGGATCAATATGGTGCCACAAATCACGGGAGACATTCAAATTACAAAGGGAGCAGCATAACTTTTTGCCTTCCTCTTTGTGGGAGGTGTGAGATGTGGCAATTAGTCAACAGAAGATCATAGAATACTCTAGACTTATCAAATCCCCAAACATCATCAGTGTGACAAATACCTAAGTCTTTGCCATTGTCTCCCACTGTCTAGCACGAATGTCTCTTCTGTAGCATCCGAAATAGTTTCTGTTGTCTCTCCCCAGTGGGGAGTAACACTACAACACTGATAGAGGAGGAAGACATCATCTAGTGGGATCTTGGGATGATCAAATTCCTTACATATGTATTGTGACACAGCATATGTGGTAGTCCCCACAGGCTAGTATGTTTGGATGACAAGTCCTCTCAGTTAGTGGAACTGTTTGGGAAGGATTAGGAGGTGTGGCCTTGAAGGAGGAGGCGTGTCAAAAGCCCATGCTAGGCTCAGTCTCTGCCTCTGCCTCTGTCTCTGTCTGTCTGTCTGTCTGTCTGTCTGTCTGTCTGTCTGTCTCTCTCTCTCTCTCTCACACACACACACACACACACACACACTTTCTGTCTGCTGTCTGTGGATCAGAATGTAAAGCTCTCAGCTACTTCTCTAGCACCATGCCTGCATGCATGCCACCATGACGATCCCCTCCATGATAATCACTGACTGATTCTTTTAAATTGTATGTAAGTTCCCAGTTAAATGATTTCTTTAAAAATAAGTCACCTTGGTTACAGTGTCTTTTCACAGCAACAGAACAGTAACTAAGACAGTATAGGATAGGTAATTACAGGCTCAGGATAAGACACAGATCTGTGGGGAAGACATGGCTCTATGCATTTATCAAAAACCCACAGAAGCCGATGACGTGGATAATGAATTTTCCTATACATACTAAAACTACATCAGCCATAGTTGGGCCCAGTGTACACCTACAATCCCAATACACAGGAGACAGAAGGATCGTTTGGGTTAGGAGCTGCCATCAGCCAACATAGTGAGAGCTCCCTTCCCAAAAACTTAGTTAAAATCAGAAACAGCACTTGGGGGACCCAAAATGAAATAGTAAATGCACCCGATTTTCCTTTAAATCATAGATGAATCACAGTGAAGAGAATGGGAAAGAAAAGGCAATGTAAGTCATTCTGTAGAACTGTGTTGCCACTGAAGACAAGTACTGTATTCCAGTCAGTAAACATGCTTCTTGGTGGGATCACAATTCGGAATCTGTTTTATGTGCCTACTATGGCACAGATATGTAAATACGGCTCAGAAAAAGAGAGCCGGTTTTCCTCTGCAAACAGGAAAGGGTGATCACGGCTGGAGCCAACTCTGAACTGTTCTACTTACATTGGATACAGTGTACATTTTAATACAGGTGATGATGGATAAATACACACATGGATCATATTGATAAATGATATGTAGATAGATGATAGACAGTAGGCATCAGTTATATAGTAAATACAGTAGATAATAAGTAATAAATATACGATAAATAATTGAAAGGTGATATATATGTAGATAATAGTTGATTGACTTATAGATAAATAATTGGCTGTAAGTAGTTAGATATAGATATATACATACATATATAGATGATAGATAGTAGATAGATAGATAGATAGATAGATAGATAGATAGATAGATAGAAAGAAAAATAGGTAGATAGAAAGAAGCAAAGTCAAACACATATTTCACCTGTGCATTTTCTAACTTTGCCTAATGTGGAACTAAAAGCAGGAAATCCAACTGACAAGGAGCAGACTTAACACCTAGTGTTAAATGTCACTCTACAAATCAATTAGACACGCTCCCACTGGAGGGAGTGACAAGTTCCAGGAACAGTTCAGCGGGTGAGCAAGATGAGCCTAGAGTATTTTGTTATGGAAGCAAACAATGGTGTGTTCAAAAAGCATATGAGTTTATGCAAAGGTTGGGGGCCAGCTTGGAGAAGCTCCAAGGGCCAAACTGGGACAGCACCAGCATTTCCTGAAGGCTGGAGCTAGTCCTCTGCTGGGTGAGTAGCTGGCAAATGCTGTCGGCTACCTGTTCCCTTGCTTCTGTTTCCTTTGCTGAACAGAAGTTTTCAATTACACGACATTCTATTTGTTGGCTGTTAGTCTTATTTTCCATTCTCTTCAGAGAGCCCTTACCTGTGCAAGTGAGTTGAAGTATATTCTCTACCTTTACCTAACTACCATCAGGTACCATGGGTGACAGGAGAATTGAGGAAATGTTCTACAGTCTCAAAAAGAGAGCTAGCTGTGCCACAGGCAAGCCTAGCTCTAAAGATGGCTGCCTAGAAAACGAATCACATCTTTCTATAATGTAAGAAGCCAAGGGGAAACTGTGCAAGCATTTCTTGCAAGAAGTGGAGCTTAATGGTATGTTTGCTCAGCCTTCTCCATTCCGTTGCTCCAGATAGGCAGGATGCATCCATGTAGGGGCATGTCGATAGGCTGAAACAGCAGCTATAGTCGATGGATAAATTTGGTATTGATGGGCAAGTTTTTAAGTTTGCTGCAGGAATGAATGGAGTGACTATGGATAAAGCAAGGCCTCCAGTGTCATGCCCAGTGTCCTTATCCATCTCCACGGGGGCTGTGCAGGCCAGGCTTACTCATAGTAGCCGGGAACCTTGGCAGAACACCCTGTGATTCCATCAGAACATGAGCGTGGGAGGCTGATGAGGAGCTGTTAACAGGCATTTCCCCAGTCAGAAAGTGGTTTCTTGCCACTTCCCAGCTATTGGAGAGGTCTAAGGCTAGCTGCTCCACTCTATCCCCAAACCCCATGGTGGGGCTGGGGAGGGGTTGTAGTGGCAGCCTCTAAAATGGCTCACTTGCTTCGAGAAATAAGGTCCTCTGAGACACTGTGACTCTTCACTCTTTCACTTTGAGGTCCTCTGGTGAGACAAGAGCTAGGCCAGGTGACCACTCTTACTTCTTCTGTCGTCTGTGTAATTATAAGGGGACATCAAGCCTTATTAGACAAGAAGCCTTAACCTTAGCTGGATCGGGCTGAACTTGCCAATGGGGACACTTTTACAAGAGTCGGAATTTAATGTTCTAGCTTTTGCAGCTGTGACAGCTTTACTAGTTGGCTTTGTTCATCGACTGAACTTGGATCTAATGGTGACCTACATCCAATGAGGTCAGAATGTCAGAACTTCTGTAGTGTGGCAGAGAACAGAACGCAAATGCTTTAAAGGAGGAAATAAAGAAGTGGGCTTCATTAGGTAGACCCTACCCTTTTCCATCGCCGCACATTCCTCAGACATGGCCAAGCAACACTCAGTAAGGATCTGTCATCAAATTACTTTGAAATTTCGGCAGCCACCTCCTTTGGTAGCACAGTCAAGAGAAAAGACCTGGTGCCAGCACATTCTCCCTAAGCTTGTTCAGTAAGAATGAAGAACTCCCAGGTGACAGAGGGCATATATCAGCATGAACCACGGAGGTAAAGGGAAGATCGTGTATTGAAGTATGTGTCTGTAATCCCAGTATTGAGGAGGTTGAGGCAGGAGAACCATGGGCTTGAGCCCAGCCTAGATGCCACAGAAAATTCCAAACCAGCCCAGCCCGTCAACGTTCCTTCTCTGCTAAGGTCCAGCAGCAGGTCACACATTTCACAGAAGGAGAGCGAGTTACCTGTGGCTAACAGAGGGCTTGGTTCCAGTGCCCTAAGGCTAGGACATTTCACCTGTAACACCCACAGGTTCAAAACAGCCACAGTCGCTGCAACACTATTAGCTCTGTTGGAATCCATAGCCCAAGCAAGCAGCAGTGCAGCTCACAATGTGGATCTTTTGGAGAGCCTTCCTCTGTTCTGGATCATATTCAGGCCAGCAGCTCGCCAGGTCACCTGGGGAAGGGCAGTGACACCCAAATGAGGAACGTGCTGTTTCCAAAGTCCAAAGAGGCTAACTAGGTGCCCTTTCTCCCCTTGTTAGCCGTTGCGTATGGTAGGTCCATATACAACAATTCATCTTTCAGCTTAGATGTTCTGGCAAATCTGAAACTACTGGGACCTCTGAATGCTGGTACTGTATTCACTTTCCTGTTTTAACACACAAAGCTGACCATTCAGTAGAGAGTGGTTGGGGCTTCCCCGTCAACAGCTTCAGTCAGCACACAGTCATTGACCCAAAGGACCAGGGTAATGCCTTGCGAAAGGAAAAGTCAAAGTTACAGAAGGCCGAATCATGATGCTGAGCTGGGGTTAATGTGCATCTGTGTGTAGGACTGTGGTGTACACTGCTGATCTCGCCATGTGACTAACACTAATGAGAAAGTCTCTGTCGAGTGAGCCTACGTGAATGAATTAGGCTTGCTTCAGCTTTATGCTAAGAGGAATCAGCAGGTAAGGAGGCTTTGATGCCAAGCCTGATGACCCGAGTTCGATACTCAGGACCCACATGACGGAAGAAAACTGATTCCTGCGAGCCGTCCTCTGACTTACACACAGGTATACTGTGACACACAGGAAGCCCTCCTCCACAGTGGATACATAAATGTAAAAACGGTGTGATTAACTATAATGAGTGAGATGCTGAAAGTCAAAATTAGAGATCAGTAGACCAGCCTCTGGATTCCGGGAGAGGAAAGTGAAGCAGAGTTTGTAAAGCAATGGACTCACAGCATGAAGTCATTCTGTGTGATATACGTTCATTTCCACACAAGTGTGTGTTTGTTTAAAAAAAGAAAACACACACACACTTCCAGCACAAAATGTGAACCTTACATATACAGATCTAAAAAAAAAGTAATTTTGGAGGCCGGGGGTTCCAGAGAGGGATGCCCACTGGTGAAAGAGTTGGATTCTATGAAGAAGGTGCGAAGCCAGCAGGAAAGGGAGTGGGTGGTAATTCTGCAGGATAGTGGTGTGTATGGGGCTGAGCAAATGACATCACACACGGGCCCATGTTCTCTACGACAACGCTGTCTTCCAAGAAACACCAGCTTGCCCTTGTAATACAGTGCCCCGCAGCTACTGGGTCTGAGTAGGGATGTAGTGGGTAGAAGTTGGTAGGAAGAGTCTTGATATTGGAATGGGGACTCGAAGAGGAGGGTAAGCAGGAGGCAGTAAAGAGCAGCATGTGATAATTGGAATGGGGTTTTGGAATTCAGCAGGAAGTCATCTCACTTTGATGTGAATCCAATATTTACCTACAGAACGTGTATTGTTACGTACGCCACATTCACATGCTTCCGTTGGGGGGGGAGGGGTGTCTCCCGGTCTCAGCGATATGCCTCTCATTTGAGCTTTAGGGTATGATGTCACGCTGTGGTGGAAGGGACTGGAGATCAGAGAGCAATGGCTGACTTTGGTGCTGGAAAAGAAATATACGAGAAAAAACCCTGAGGCATTTGATAGTGCCAGAAATAACAAAAACTCAAAAAGTAAGGCAAAACTCCACATTTACAGGGCCATGTTTAAAAAAAAAAAAAAGCATAGGGCCAAATTCAAGAGCTGCAACCAGTCAGAGCTGGAATGAGTCATGTAATGAAATGATCGGCATTAGATCATATCCAATTCATAAAACAAAAGGTCACGCTTTAAACTCATAAGTGGAATCAATCAAACGGTAGGGAAAAGAGAGACATATTTCCCATACAGAAAAATTCGAAGTAACGAAATGTGGATGTTCCGTCCCAGAGGAGGCGAGATTTGCCTCTTTGTTCCCTAAGCATGGGCTGCACAGGAGATAAGATGGCCTCAGCAGTGGGAAGGCTGGAGCTATGGCTCAGCCGGTGATTAGGCTCAGCAGTTCCTGTTGAAGGCTTGTACATCTCATTCCGTGCTGGGGACCTGCTGTGACTTCCAGTTCTCAAGGACAGCAGGCTCACCAGAATGAAACTATCTAATCCCAGTAGTGTTGTGTCTAGAAGAGCAGAACAGCGTACCCAAAAGCTTCTCTCTGGCTTCCCAGATACTAACCTCAGCCTCTCTCTCACTCCTCAAATCAGTGAGTACAAAGTCATCCGTGTGCTGTGAGGGAGGGGTCTGTGCTTTTCCTGATATCAACAATGCAGATCAGCCTGCTTGCCTCAAGAAAGGGCCAGAGGAAAACTAGACCAGACAGTGGCATCCACCAACATGGAAACCTGAGATGGGTAGGGGCAGTGGTGTAAGTGTGTATTCACACACACACACACACACACACACACACACACACACACCTATTAGATACCTTAATTAGTGCTCGCTCTCTCTCTCTCTCTCTCTCTCTCTCTCTCTCTCTCTCTCTCTCTCTCTGCCAAGGACCAGCCACATATTGGAAACTCCCTGTCAACAGGCAAGGAGAACTACCTTCAGTTTAGATAGAAACCATCAAAGATCTATATAGCCCCTCCCAGCCTCATGGGGTGTAATGTGCACCATGCTGACAAATTGTCATGTGTTATTTAAACTTACCGAGAAGTTCCTCTGGAAGCAGGGTCAAGCCCACTGCCACTAGCAGGAATGTTTATGTCAAAGTGTCCCACAGGGCTCTTTGTCTAGAGATGGCCTACCTAGCTCCTGACTCTCTAAGGGTTCAGGGAATGGCATTTAACAGCTACAGGTACTAATAAAACAGGTCCTTGGGGCTGGTGAAATGCTCTGGGGTAAAGCCACCTGCCACCTGCCACCTGCCACCTGCCACCTGCCACCAAGCCTGACAACCTATGTGTGACCCCCACCTCCACCCCCACTCCCATCCCAGATCCCATGGCAGAAGTAGAGAACCAAATTCCACAGGTCATCCTCTGACCTTTATAGATAACCATGGTACACACTAAATGAATATTTTTAAAAACTGGAAACATTCAGTTCTTGGAAACGGCTAAAATGTAAACCATTTTCAGTGGAGTAACTATAGCTTCCCCCATGGTATAAAGCCCTTGCTGGGAATGGTATCACAATCATCCATGGAGAAACAGCTCAACCAGGAGCACCAGCGGATTGCCTCGACCACCCTCTTCATCTCTGCTGTTTGCAAGCCCCAGGTCTGATGACGTCACCGTTGCCTGCTCTCTCCGGAGGGAGAGCTGTGTCACCATCCACTGCACATTTATTGTGAGCAACGATTTGATGACGTCTTGCCCTTTACCTGCCACTTATTATTTACCTGTTAACTTTTGCTTGCCGCGTGCTTAAGGAGGTCACTCATTCAAAACCAAAAGTACGGCCAGCTGGCCTAGGTCGGCCTTGGAGCCACACCGAATGTGAGATGACTCACCTTCCTCTCCGATTTGCAGAGGAATGCATATGGGGAGTGAGGGAGAGTGGGTACCACACAGACAAACAGCTCTTCACAGCCCTTCTAAACAGTGTGAACCGTGAGAAGACCACCCCACCATGGGTGCCCAGGGTAGTTGAAACTTAATGTATTTGTTGAGTAATGATGAAAAATGCAAAGAGTAATAGCAATTTTCAAAATTTTATTTATTTAGTAAACTGGGTTTCCAAGATCATTGCTTTCATGGACTGAGAACGTATAGTGGAGGGAAGAAAACACTTTCTCTCAGCAAGGTAACTCCTCTCCCGATTCTAACTACCAGCTCACTTGGCTCCATCTCCATCTCGCTCCCACCGGCCCCTCCTGTCCAAACTATTCCTTCCAAACTATTCTCTGCTAAGTGCCCATTTGCTGCAATCCGCATAAAGGCCACGCTAGCTCAGACTTGGCTCCCACGTTCCCTCCCTGTTCTTTATCCTCACCGTTCCTAAAGTCTCTTCATGCCCACGTCCTTGGGTGTGTGCTCCACATCTGAGCCCCCTTGACTGTCTCCAACCCTGCCAACTGAACCTTGGGTGGAGAAGTGACTGTTTCAGAGTCGCCTTCCAAGTAGGTGCTCAAACTGTAGCTGGGTTGCTTCCTCTCTGAAGTATTTTCCTCCAAGGAAAAAGTGATTCCTGGCAGTAACAAGGAGTCACACATGATCCTATCAAAGGGTGGAGCCATTACTGACTGACTGGTTTTTATAAAAAAAAAAGAAAAGTGAAGGAAGCCTCCGATGCAAGCAAAAGCCGCTCCCACCCAGAGTGGCTCTTTTCAAAGTCCATATGGAGCCAGACGTGGATCTCAGCGTTGTCAACCAAAAGGAAGTCTGTCTTAGGGAACGTGAATACACGTCTGAACTGAGCATGTGTGGTTGCAAGGGTCTGAAGGTGGCAGCTTCATACGACAGGAGAGCAAAGACCATTGAGCAATAAAGCGTACACACCCCAGGCCGAGGCGGGGTCCTCTGCAGGCGGCTGGCCCGTTCCACTAGACTAGCTAAGCTCTGCATGCCCCATCCCTCCTTGTTGCTGCTGAACCTCATCACGCAACCCAGAACAAGTCTCCTCTGCTCCGCGTGTCCCCAAGGTCTCTACCCTAGCCCCTGCCTCTCATAGGTCTCTCCCATCGGAATGTGAACTTCATGAAGGCTTATCCCAGGGTCTTTTTTATATGTCTTTTGGATGGATGGATGGATGGATGGATGGATGGATGGATGGATGGATGAATGAATGAATGAATGAAAAATACCAAAAACATAAAAGAAAACCAAACTCTTTCTACAGCATCTATTTCTCCATGCAAACATACTTGGCTAGAGGGTAATTCTTTCTTCTTCTATGTAATGCCTCTTCCACTCTTATACTTTTGAGTCCTGAAATTCTCCCTCGCCCCCCAGTAGGAAACCAGTAAGGTGAAGAGCAGAAATTAAAGGATGAGTTCTGGGGCCCATCAGAGGTCAGACTCTCAGCTTTCTAGAGATTGTACTCTTGGCTAAGTGACCAGCTTCCCTATTTGGATCATGGGCATAGCTTTGTAAGGTCTTGGTTCCCAATCTGTGTGCCATGTTTGTATTTCTTTTTTAAAAAGATTTATTTATTTATTATATATCAGTACACTGTAGCTGTCTTCAGAAACACCAGAAGAAGCATCAGATCTCATTACAGATGGTTGTGAGCCACCATGTGGTTGCTGGGATTTGAACACAGGACCTCTAGAAGAGCAGGCAGTGGTCTTAACCACTGAGCCATCTCTCCAGCCCCCTGTTTGTATTTCTGCTCATCAGAGGCACAGACAAAGCTCTCTGGAACTTGTGGCTGTCATCTGATAAGCTGGTTGGGGGCAGTTCTGGGAACTGAGGTCTCTGGGATCTGATGTCATTGCTGGGTCGACGGGGACAGGAGTAAGTAGAATTATGGGACCCCAGCCTGGGTCTGCTGGAGGTGTGGTTATTTGCTGGTTGGCTGAGAGAAAGCTCTCCCATCTGGGGAATACAGAGGTCTGTGGTGACTATTTTTCTCTTGCAGGTTATATGTGTATGGTGTATCTATTGTGGACTAGTGTGCAGGCATGTGTGTGGAGGCCTGGGGTTGATTGACATCCCATATCTTTCTCAATTACTCCATCCCCACTTTACTCAGTGAAACAGAGCCTCTCAGTTGAACTTGTTGCTCACAGTTGAGACAGTCTAGCTAGCCAGCTTATCCTGGATCTCCCGTGTCTGCCTTCAGAGCTCTTGGATTGCGGAGGGCTTCTAAACCTCTAGCCACTTATGTGGATTCTAGAGATTTGAACTCTGGTCCTCCTGCTTGTGTGTCAAGCACTCTATCCACTGAGCCACTGAACCATTCCCCTAAACCTCCTCTATTATTTTGTTTAAAGACAGAGCCTCTAGTCCAGGATGGCATTCAATGTACTGAGTAGTCAGGAGGAGTTTGAACCTTTGCTCCTCCCACCTCCACCTCTCCAAGAGCTGGTGTCACAAGCTTGCACTTCTTGGTCATGAGCTTGTGCTTCAGTGCAGTGCTGGAGATTGGGCCCAGGGATTTGTACATGTTTTTGTGTGAGAGTGGGAGAAACCTACTGTGTCAAAGGTGGTAAGGATTTGGTGACAGTGTGCCTGACTGGCCCACTTCACGTTCAACACCCACAAATGCAGTTACAACCATTATTACCCCTGTCTCCACCACGTTCATCATGGATTCTACCACGCACGAAAGTCTCCATTTACACAGGGTGTATACTAAACTGGGATTGGTGGCGCATATTAATAATAGCATGTGGGAGGTAGAGGCAAGAAAAGAAACTCAGGGACAGACTTGGCTACATAGCACGTTTGAGACAAGCTTAGGCTTCAGGAGACTTTGTCTTAGTAATAACAACAATTCTTAAGGCAGCAATATGAATAATAATGAGCAAAGGAAAATGTAAGCAGAAGAATTATAGATAATAATTTAAAAAAACCTCTCTTGGTTTCCTTCAAATTATCGTCTGGGTGTGACGGGACCATCAGACTCATGAACTTACACCAGCTCTGGAAGCCTTCATAAGAACTGCACAAGATCAAGTCAGTCACCATTCTGATTTGGAGAAGAGAGCCTTAAAGGCCCCACCCATGACTATTGGGAATTAAGAGCTGCTGAGGGAGGGAGAATCAGTCTTCTTTAAGAATTAAGAATGTGGTCCCTGGTAGCATTACTATGGATTTGGTGACTTCAGTGACCCGCCCCATACCCAGAAGTATATTGGCAGCACAAATTAAACTAAGTAAATTATTGGGGGTTGTGATGGGGGGTATACCTGGAAGGGGTTAAGGGGAGAAGCAGGGGTGTGATTATCTAAATATATTGTATACATGATTGAAACTCTCAAAGAGCTAATAAAGTATTCTATGAAAAATCCATATGGGGATAGAAAGTGCTGGAACTCTCTAGGCTGTTCCTTCTAGGAAAGCATAATCCTTAGACATGCCTACTGGGCATTAAGAGATGAGCTGGTCCTAGAGCTGCAGCTCTGGATGCTCGCCTGACAGTGGAGACCCACAGGGGCATGCATTGTCCAAAGCAACCGTTAAACTCTGCCTCTGAGTCAGCAGTCAAGGTCAAGTGCTTGGCCTCTCAGAGCAGAACGTAGGAGAAACAATTTACTGTTCTATTTAGTCTGTTTTTCTAATGATCCTCTTGCATTTACTTTTTGTTTGTTTCCAAGGTATCCGCTGTTACAGAGTCATAACTTTTTATAAACCCATCAAGCCAGGCCTGACGTGGCCACCAATGAATAATGTATACACGTTGTATGTTTGCACTGGAGTTGCTAAGTCGTTTCTCCACAGAAAGTTCCCTTAGAATCACTGAGGCCAGAAAAGAGCTGTGGGTTCAAAGGCCCAAAGAACAGATGGGATATAGCCAAAACCTTCCAAAGAATTGCATACTTGGGCCATTTCTGTGTGTGGAAAGTGACTCATTTATTAAATTATCCTGAAGTCCTAAAACATTCCAAGCCCCACCACCACCACCACCAACTTCAGACAGGAGGGGTGCAATAGCCTCTGGTTCTTACAGGATGGTAGTGAGTCATGCTCGTACTTGGCTATGGGGTCCATTTTTGTTAACTGTGCAGGACTGGCTTTTCCTTCCACACCCAGGTCTATTTATTGCCCCAGGAGCATGAGAAGGTATGAGAATGAAGACCTTCAATCTGGTCTGAGTCTAAAAATGAATTGGCTGATCTGTGCTTCTAAATGATCAAATGCACAGCAAAGACTTCATGCACTAAATCCAACCACAAGTTGGGTGTGTGCCAAAAGCTTCTCCAGCTTGAAGAAAAGCCCCGACTCTTCCTTGTAAGGGTAAATGTGGTAGCTTTTCAGGAAAGGAGTCCACACAGGGCTGGGAGATGGTTCAGAAGGTGGCCTGGGACGTGAGTTCAGATCCTCGGCACCTGCATCAGAATGCCAGGCAGGTGGCACATGTCTGCAATCCCGTTGCTGGGCTATGGAGCCAGGTGGGTCCCCAGTGGCTTTCTGGTCAACCTGTCTAGTCAAAGTCAGAAGCACAAGATTTTAATGAGAGACCTGGTCTCAAAACATAAAGTGAGGAAGCAATAAAGTAAATGCACACTGACTGACACCAGTCTCCAGCATGCATCCACACCAATAAGCGTGTATGCATATGTGTGTATACACACACAGACACACACAGATACATGCAAAGTTCACACACACACACACACACACACACACACACACACCTCCAAGCACCACTGGCTTTGCCTATATCTTTGTAATGTTGATTAAATAAATATTATCTGGATTGCCTTTTATTTAAGAAGGGTTCTTGCTTTCTTGGGGAAACAGATTTTGAGGGGTTTTTTCCCCCTGAGACAGAACTGGCCTGGCATCCTTCAACACTTAGACAAGGAAGAGCTCTAAAGGATAAGAGGCCTAAAGACCCTCCCAGACATCAAAGTCAGGCAGCTGGGCCTGGCCTGGCTGCCCCAGGGAAGGAATACCCTGGGCCAGCTCTGACACTTGGGTGGAGTTGGCCTGATATAGAAGCCGAGATGACTTTCCAACACTACATCCTGCACAGCTGCAGGGGATTCTCTGACCATCATTCCACTGAGAAATCAAAAGGCCATTTTTCTTTGAAGTCTTGGTAGATTTTTCTTTCTTTTCAGCTTACAGTTTGAGGTCAGAAAATGAGACACAAGGAACCAACAGGCACGCACGCATTCTAGCTGGAAACCTTCCACTCTCCCCGGCCCCATCGCAAACAGTCCTGAGCCCAGCTGGTTTACAGCTTGGTCAAGTTCAGGTTGGGAGCATTGCCTTGTCCCAAAAGACAGTCATTTTATCCACAGGTCTGGTCACTTGTGGGGACAAGAAAGCACCCTGACTACCTTTGGATGAAAGTCAATGAAATCATTTTACAAATAAGAGTAGAACACAAGGTGTGTTGAAAATAAATGCATAAGACAGTCAGGGGGGAATAAAAGAAAACATTTCTAAGTTCTTTAATGCAAGCGGTGTGCTGCTTAACAACTTCTAAATTGTGCTTTTCTCATTGTAAAATTGTGGTCCTGTATCTGTTACACTGAAAGCAGGAGGCAAGTGCCCTGCAGTAATTTAAACAGGGTCAGCTGGGTGTAAAAACTATTCTGTGACTTGAAGGGTTAGCATAGCAGGGACTGGGTGGTAAGAGGTAAAGGCTGGCAAAGTTGGGAACTGTAGGTTTAAGGAATGGCCACTCTTCTTGGAGCGGAGACAAACAATGCTCAGAGAGACTTGCTCCCCACCAGGGCTGAGAAGATTCTGCCTGCTGGAGAAGACCCTGCTGTAGAGAGACTATCTTGTGTCTGTATGGCTGCGGCACCTGTCAACAATCAATATGATGACCTATAGCTAAGGCAGGAAATAGGAGGTGGGACATCCGGGAGGCAGAAAGAATTCTGGGATAGTGCCAGGCAGGAGGAGATTTGCCCAGGAAGATGTGACAAATACAGACACATGGTGTTTGAGGACACTTGACAGAATATAGATTAAAGCAAATGGGTTATTTTAAGTTATGAGCTAGTCAAAGAAGAGCCTAGCTATATGGCCAAGGTATTTGTCTATATAATTTGAGTCTGAGTCTTATTTCTGGGACCATGGGGAAGGGAAGAAGAACCACACTATTCAACACACTGTTCTATTTTATTGGGTGGCACAGAATGGCTGTGACACAGCACCCATACAGCTCACTAGATATCAGACTCTAAAACTTGTTGAACCCCATTCTTTGAGGCTTCAGGAAGAGCTCTTCATGAAAAGACATCTTGATAAAGAGACTGCCATGAAGCTGTCCACCTAAAGACACCATGGGGCATGTGTGGCAGCCTCGAATCTCCTGAGCCTAACGCTGGCACAGATTTCCATTCCTGAGAAAATGCCAATGCTGTAGAAGTACCAAGGAAGTGCCAAACTGCAGGAGCTTGGCAGGAAAGAAAGGAACACCTCTTTCATCATGATTTTGTAGACATTCTTACTGACATACACTGTTCCAGTAGGCAAGGGGAAAATATTAAAAGAGCTCTTTACTTCCCCAGATCAGGCAATGAAGGGTAAAACTGGAGCTTAGAAACAGCAAGTTGGTAACAGACACTGAAGGCATCATATCTCCATGTCCAAAGGTTGTGTAGGTAATCTCATTTCTCATTCTCCTTTTTCTGAGAGGTACCTGATGAGAAAGTCGGCAAAAGAAGAGCTAGAAAACAAATTCTATAAATCATGTTGCTAAGAACACCTGTCTCTGAAGCATCACAGCATGGCCATGGCAGAACAGCAAAGATCTAGGTCCCCCTCAAGGCCCTCAGAGACCAAATCTCATTTCATGCTGATGGTTGATGGATAAGTTTGTTGGTTGGTCTTCTGCTTGCTTGGTGGTTGGTTGACTGGCTGGGTGGATAATCAGTGGGTTGGCAGGCTAACTAGGTGGATGGATGGATGGATGGATGGATGGATGGATGGATGGATGGGTGTTGGGTTGTGTCTGGTTAGATGGCTGATACACTGGCTTGTTTGTTGGTTGGCTGGCTAGATGGCTGGTTGACTGGCTGGATGTTTGATTGGGTGGCTGGAAGGCTAACTAACTGACTGGCTCATTGGTTGGTTGATTGGTTAGTTGAGATTGGCAAGCTGGCTGGCTGGTTGGCTCCTTGGTTGGTTGGTTGGTTGGTTGTCTGGCTAGAGGGCTAGTTGATTAGTTGACTGGTTGGCTGGCTGGCTGGCTAGGTGGGTGGTTGGTTGGTTGGCTGGCTGAATAGTTGATTCACTGGTTGATTAATTAGCTGTTTGACTGGTTGGTTGTCTAGTTCATTTGTTGGTTGGTCGGGTGTCTGGCTGGATCACTGATCGATTGTTTGGCTAGTTGCTTGGTTGGTCGGTTGTCTGGCTAGCTAGTTAGCTGGCTAACTAGTTATCTGGATGGTCAATAGTTTTTCTACTAGTAATCTACTAATCCTGCCATTGAAACCATAATTCACACAGGTCACCTGTAGAGAAATCTGCATGATCAAATCTTCCAAAACAGCTTTACTTAAAAATCAAAGTCTTAAATGGTGAAGAGGAGATGAAGTTGGGAGCAGGAGGTGGGGTTGGAATGCACAGTGACCTTACAGGCCACCGTATGAAAGAACTTACTGCACTGGGCTTAGTGTGTTTGACAGCATGGGAAAAGAGAAGTGGCCAACAGCTTGTCTGAAAACCGTAATTGAGAGACTTGGGGTTGCAGCTGTTGCTGGAGATGGAAACCTAATGTGTTTGCCAAAACTCACTGACTGATGAGAACGTGGTTTTTAACACCCACCTCAGTCTATCCTATGGTGACAAACTTCCCCCTTTACACTGAAAGGTTAACCTAGTGAACATCTCCTCTCACTCTAGGAAGGAACCTTTTAGATTCGATTCCAGGATCCCACAGCTTTGGCTGCCCAGAGACTCGGGGAATAATGATCCCCTTGCTCTCCCCTGGGTATAATGTGTACATGCATTGAGATTCAAAGAGAAAGAACAGTGGCAGAGGGTGATCTGCAGGAGCCACAGAACAGAGCATGGCCTCCAGACTGCCTGTATGTGAGCCTCTCACCTTTAATGAGCAAATAATCCTTTAGTGATGAGAGGAGCTGAGATTCTCAAATCTCGAGGCCTCAGTAGTCACCTGCACATGCGCATTTTACTACTGTTGGTGAATGGCCAACTTTGTAGAGGGTATTATTGTGAAATAATTGACACACACTCTTCCAAAAGCTCACACTCATTCGTCCTTATGTGACTGATTGATTGTAGTAGCTCTTACTAGGAAAAAATGAAAAGGACCCAGCATACTTGAATGACTGATGTGGTTGGTAAAAAATTTAAAACAAAACTTACCAGTGTATACTAGTGTCCTGATATTGATTTAGAGTATTGTTCTCTAATAAGTGAAAGACAAAGAGAGCTAACTCCAGGAATTGGGTATGAAATATACAAGATGGTAGGTTTGACAAATGGCTTAGTGTAGTTAAAAGCACACACTGCTCTTACAGAGTTCAGTTCTCAGCATCCACATTGAGCAGCTCACAACTAATTGTATATTTCCAGCTCCAGGTATTCCAGTGCCCTTGTCTGGATTCTGCAGGTAGCTACTCTCAGACACATATAACCTCTGCCCTCCCATATGTAAGGCATGTACAAACTCTACCCCTGCCCCAGGCGTATACACAAAATAAAAATAAGTCTTTCTCAAAAAAGATAAAGAAAAATACAAGATGAGCCTTGGGCATTTTATAGTGCCAGAAAGTAAGAAAGTGTTCAAATATCTTTAAAGAAAAAAAAATAGGGTTAGTGTTGGAGGGACCAACTGCAGGAGGTTCCTTTTGCCAAGCAGAGAGATTTAAACAAGAAGGCAGATCAGAACGGGATGGTCACTAAAACATTAGCCCATTATAACATCAACATAAATAGGAGAGATCAATTGCCCACACAGAATCCCACATAAATTACTTCATGAAGTTCTTCCCCCTCAAAGAAATGAAGGGTAATCCCACACTCTGGGTGTGGTGCTTAAATGACCTCCTAAAAGCACCATGTGAGAGAAAGAAGAGTTGCCATAGAGACACCTGATGGACATCACCTATCCTGGTGACCAAGGGCAATGCTAACAATAAGTTGTTAGTATGTTTGCCATGGCCTTCCTCCCTAAGACATAGTCTCATACTAATCAAGATGAAATTGTCAGGCATCCCAATATTCTGCAAAAACCCTGCCCAGTGCACCTTGGAGTTGATAAGGCCATTAAACAAAAAACAGGTAAAGAGCATCTGAGGAACCATCCCCTTCATGAGTAAAAGGAGCCCACGAAGAACTGATTACTCTGTGGGATCCTGGAATGGAAAGGGACTGAGGCAGATTCTTGCTCCTACCCATTGACCACGGTAAGCACAATATTTGATGTTATAGATTAACTTAACATATGGGGAAACTGCAGGGTACCCAGGAGCCATCTAGACTTTTCCATAACTTATCTGAAAACCTAAGACCATCCTAAAACCAAAGCATGTATTTTTAAAGGTATAACCCAAACAGCCTGCTCCCTTGGGTCAGGGTTCAAGGACATTCATGGCTATTGCTTTCCAAGTCACTTTGATTTACCCGTGTTATGGGGAAACCATTTCCTTTCCTCATAGACTCCCTGCCCCAATCAGAACAAGACCTGGGTTCAACCAATAGTTACAAGTCAGCTAAGACTGTTTCAAAACACAGGTGGAGAGATCCAGGGTCCACAGACCCCTGAACATCTGTCCTGCCCTGAGATCTTGTGAATTGCCACCTCACAAATTAGCTTGTCAGGAGGATCATGTGCACTCATCTCCTCCCAATGCAGGCCCTTGCTTGAGTCCTAGCTATGATTGTTCACACTGGTCCCTTATGGCAGCTCCCAGATCCCAATAGCAGCATCAACCAATGGGCTCCTGGGGTCTCTGGCTGCAGCTCTATCTGACAGGAGTCAATCCCCACCAAAGAGGCGTAGGACCAGGGGTCACAAATTCAGATGAACCCAAGTACCAGATAAGGACACAAGTAAAGGGGTCATTTCCGGGGAACAGATTTCAAAACTTTAATTTTCTAAGCCATGATGTATCTGATGACAAACACTTTCTACTCAAAACTGGAAACATACAAATAGAAAAAGGTATTATTTTGTCACTTATTTATCTGAAATGAAATAACCCTTGGATTGAAGTCTATCACATTTGCTTTCTATTGCTGGAATAAAGACACTGACTAAAAACAATTTCTGCAAGAAAGTGTTCACTTCAGCTTCCAGCTTATAATCTATCATGAAGGGAAGTCAGGGCAGGAGCTCAGTGCAGGAACCTGGAGGCAGGAACTAGAGCAGAGATCATGGAGGGGTACTTATTACTGACTTGTTCTGCCTGCTTTCTTATACTACACAGGGCCACCTTGTCCAGGGGTGGAACTACCCACAGTAAGCTAGGGTGACCCACATTAATCATTAGTCAAGACAACCCGTTACAGACTTGTCTACAGGCCAATCATTGGCTTTTTCTCAGTTAAGCTTCCCTCTTTCTAGATGACACTAGCTTGCATGAGGTTGACAAAAACAAACAAAAAACCAGCACAGAGTTAAAATCATGATTTTCTATAACTAAAATGCCAGCAAAGGGAGCTCATATTTATTGCTGCTTCTCACAAATGTCAAATCCATTGTATAAGGGCCCAACCTCCCCCAAGTAGGTTGTTACCCATATGCTGGCAGACCTCCCACACTACAAAGTGACCCCTCGGGACTCTAGAGCAGTGGTTCTCAACCTGTTAGTCATAACCCCCCCGGGGGCTCACATATCAGATATTCTGCGTATCAAATATCTACATTATGATTTATAACAGTAGCAAAACTAGAAGTATGAAGTGTCAATGAAATAATTTTATGGTTGGAGTTGCCACACCATGAGGAATGGTATTTAAGGGTCACAGCACTAGGGAGTTGAGAATCACTGCTCTAGAGTGTACTCATGATTGATGCTGAGGGAGATAATGGGTCAATCACTTCATTTTAATTCCTGATCCTGTACACACTGGAAAGCAAACTGACCAATGTTGGGCCATTTTAACCAGGTCTGATGTCTGAAGCCACTTTTGGATTTCACCTCCCACTCCCATAGTTCCAGAGTTGATGTTCAGGTGAAACAAAGGAAAATGGGCCAATTTACAATGTGTGGACTGAATCCTTAAAAACCATGTAGCACGTTGACACTTTACCAGAGAGGGGAAAAAAGTCAAACATGAACTTCATTTTTGCTGTATTTACTGAAGCACTGAGTCTTGAGTCCAGATTTGCTACAGAGGATAGGACTATTTCCTTGTGAGACGTTCTCGTGTGGATTTAGAACAGTGTTTTGGTATTGTGTTAGAGCTAGTGCTCTTCCCTCGTGTCTTAGTTAGGGTTCTATTGCTGTGAAGAGGCACCATGACCTTGGCAACTCATAAAGAAAAATATTTAGTTGGGGCTAGCTTCCAGGTTCAGAGGTTCAGTCGATTGTTATCACAATGGGAAGCATGGTGGCATGCTGGCAGACAGGGTGCTGGAGAAGGGACTCAGTGTTCTACATCTGGATCAGCAGGCAGCAAGAGGAGAACTGGATTGAGCATCTGAGATCTCAAAGCCCACCCTCTCATGACATACTTCTGCCCATAAAACCACACCTACTCCAACAAGGCCACACCTCCCAAGAGTGCCACTCCCTATGGACCAAGCAGTCAAACACATGAGTCTATGGAAGCCATGCCTATTCAAACCACCACACCACAGCACATACAGTAGTAACTATATACCATCATCTGCATGGTCTCAGTGCAGAGACACTGAGGGCTCAATTCACCGACTCATTTCACACCTGTGTTCTCTTTTTAGCACAAAGTATATTCTGGAAATGCTGCTGAGAATAGTCCAAGCCCTTGTGCTAGCAAGCATGATCACTTGGTTTGAGCGTCTTGGGTTGTGTGGATTTACCCAACTAACACAACTATTAAAGGTACCCAACTGTGACCTTACATGCTCATTCTGATGCAACTACATTAAACTTTATGATATTTCTAAGATTTTAGAAAGTACATGACTTCGCAAACCCTGGGATAGCTTGCACAACAGATTCCAAAGCTCTCAAAGATTCTCATTGACACCTGGAAAAGCAAAACTCATAGATGGCCTTGTTGGTATCCATGTTTTCTTTACTAATAAAAAAAGTCACTGCAAGTGAGTAGCCTTTCCCCAAACCTTTCCCTAAATGTTCATCATGTTTGCAGAAAACCAAGTGCAATTCCAGTATATATGAGCAGAACATACAACACCAGCACTGGAGAGATATGCTGATAAACTTGACCTTGTATCTGGGTGGCTGCTTTTACTTACAACATAAGCATTTTTTGTTTGGTTGTTTGGTTGAATTTTTTTGCATGTCAGTTGCAATATCTTAAAAGCTCTCTCTCTCTCTCTCTCTCTCTCCTCTCTCTCCTCTCTCTCTCTCTCTCTCTCTCTCTCTCCTCTCTCTTTCTCCTCTCTCTCCTCTCTCTCCTCTCTCACTCTCTCTGTCTGTCTCTGTCTCTCTGTCTCTCTCTGTCTCTCTGTCTCTCTGTCTCTCTGTCTCTCTGTCTCTCTCTCTCTCTCTCTGTGTGTGTGTGTGTGTGTGTGTGTGTGTGTGTGTGTGTGTGTGTATGTAATGTCCTCCACAGGTTTGTGTATGTGAATACTTGTTTTCCCCAGCTGTTGGCCCTTTGGAGGCACTGTTGTCGAATGCTGGAGAATCTTAAGGAGGAGGAGCTCCAGTGGAGGAAGTGGGTTATTTGGACTGGGCTGAGCATGGATGCAGTGTGACTAGCCAACTCCTGTTCCTGCTAGCAGGCTTTGCCTCCGTGATGGACTGTGTCCCTCTGGAACCACGAGCCCTGATGACCCTTCCTCCCTGCTGTCAGGGTATTTTATCACAGCACCAGAAAAGCAACCGAGACAGGCCCATTGGAGTAATCTGCTTTTACAGTGTGTTAAATTTCCCACCAGGTTTTTCATTCCTCATAAATGTTTATTGTTTAATAGAACAAACTACTATTGCTCCAGTTGGAGGTTTTCTGTATACAGTTCTTGGGGGGGGAAATAAACACACAGTCCTTTCACTTTCACACATCAATTGGTTTGGTTTTTTATACTTCTGCTCATTCTTCTTTTGGAAACCATAGTGTTCTTTCTTTTAAAATGTCTTTATAGGGCATTAAGGAGAACTTGAGAAATATTTAATTCCTCTCTTTACTACAATAAACACAGTATGAATGACACCAGAGGTCGGCAGGGTGCCCGACGTTGGGTTACAGAAAGGGTCATGAGCATTGGTGGAAGGAGAACTCACAATGTGGCTGAGCCTGACCATGGCTGGTTGGCTACTGAGCTTAGTTTAAAAAGAAAATACAAGGATTAGGGGTGCGCATAGCTCAGTAGCACAACACTTGCCTCACACTCTCAAGACTTTGGGTTTGATTCCCAGAAGGGCAACAACAACAAAAACAAAAAACTGCAGAACAAGACTTTTAAACCTTCTAATTAACTTCTCAATAAACCAAGAGCTCCATTTTCCCCATCCACAGAACAAATAAATCTGTATGTGGCCATCGTGGCCAACAGAACGGAAGCTTGAGAGGCTTGCTTAGAAGACTCTAGAACATCGCCAACACTGAATATGGATGGGAGGCGTCCCAGCACACCAGGTGAGTCATCCTTTCCCTTCAACGCACTCTGATCAGACTCTCGCTCCAGCTGGTACAGCTACTGGTCTTGGCCGCTAACTCAGCACTGACTCATGGACAGATGAGCCACCAGCTCCTACAGCCTCCACACAAAGCTGGGCTCACCCAGCCGCTCCACCTATGTGTCCCCTTCAGTACAACATCCTGGGTTTTTGAAGCCAAAGGGAACCAAGGTATTTTGTGCCCTTCCATTGGCTGTTGTAGATCAGCAGATACACCCAACAAATGTTAGGATGCTTGCCAAAGCTGCACAATTTGTCAGAGGTGACATGAGTGTCAAGTCCACTCCAGAGCTGGTCCTGGGTTCCTACTCTCCTCTCAGCAAATTTCCTGTGAAGGACATCACCTTGGATCCCAGAGCATAGCTTCAATATCTGTACACTAACACCAGTTCTGGACTTCTGAAATGTATTTGTTCCCCCAGGCAAACAGAAAGGAGAGGAATGGAAAGTCAAAAATAGATGGGTGAAGCATGCTACCAGGGACACATGGAAGTTCTAACTTCGGGCTAGACCTACAAATTATGGCTTTGTCTCTTTACCTTAAGATACATTAAATATCAGGACATTAAAATAAAAGGACAAATTACTATGGTGTAATTGGTTGACTTTATCCTTTCTAGGGGAGTCAAAAATCTAAGCAACCATCTTAGTTTCATTTCCTGCTGCTGGGATAAAATACCTAATAAAAACAACTTAAAGGAAAAGATTTATTCCAACTCACAGTTTCAGGTTACGGTCCATAATGACAGGAGTTTAAAGGAGTTGGTCACATCACATCCATAATCAGGAAGAGAGCAATGGATGCACATTTGCTTTTGCTCAGCTTGCTTTCTCTATTCTTGTACATTCCAGGATCCCCTGCCTAGGGAATAGTGCCACCCACAATGGGCAGGTCTTCTCACCACAAAGTAATCAAGATAATCTCCCACAAAAATGCTCACAGGCCAACCTAAACAACCCCTCATTGAAACTGCCTTCCTGGGTGATTCCAGATTATGTCAAGTTGACACTAAAAAGTGATCATCATAGTAACTCATGCAAAAACCACCATAAAAATTATCTATGGTTTAGCAGGCAGACAAAGCCTGGAATGAGCACCCTACCTGAAGAAAGAATGTCACCTAGATGCTTCCCCCATGGGAGGTGACAGATGACAAGTATGTGCTTCAAAATAAGAGTGCTCTGTGGAATTTGACACACTTCATATCGGGATAGAAGGACCAGAAGGAGAATAGAACCAACTATGAACTTTTATCAAGACAGTTGCTTGACATCAGTCAGCAGTAAAGTGAGAAAGAACTCTCAGAAGGTTATAACTAGAAGACTTCAGAAAAGCTCTCCATATCTCAAAGATACAGAGAGGCCAACAGAACTGCCATGAAAGGCAACTTGGGTTAAGTTTCTAACAGAGTGATTTATCCCATATATTCCTGCCCTGCCAAAGGGTTTCTAGAAAATTACTCTAAAAGATTGTCAGTCAGTCGCATGGATGAAGCTGTTCACATATACATATAAAATTTTTAATTAATTAGCTAATTGATTAAAAATTTTGAAAGTCATCACATACAATAGCACTTCATTTTTATCAAGTTGTGGTACTACACTTTTATTTAAAATACTAGACTAAAAATAATAGAAAATGTCACCTCCATCATAAGACAAAAAGCAGAGAAATGATTGTGCTTTTATTTAAAAACAGAATGAAAAGTTGAGTATTGAGACGAGCCCTCAAGCTAGCTATGGGTTTTGGCAATTGGACCAGCTTTACCTCTCTCTTATCTTCTGTCTTCAAAGTGTCTGCTAAAGATAATAATTTTGTCTCTAGGTCCCTCTGAAACCCATAAGAAATATCTCTGAGGAGAGATGTGAGGGCAATTTTGCCATCGTGTGAAGCAAGCTCCTGAATTTAAATGCTTAGGACTCCTTATCAAATAAATATGACTGAAGTTTTCCACCTGAGACGCTGGCTCTCCCCTTCTCTGGTACTCGGTGTTTTTATCCCATCTGTGATAAGATGGTTAGCCACTTGATTGAGAAGCTCATTCAGGTACATGGGTGGTAAGAATTTATGTAATTTACCTTTGTATACATCAACAAAGGCAGGCTGTCGAGATGACCCAGCAGGTAAGGGCTTTTATAATGTGAACCTGATGACCTGAGTTCCTGGGACACAAATTAATAATGATAGTAGATTTTTAAATTTTAATTTTTAGAAAAGAAACAAAGTCTTTTTATTTAATTTTTTTTTAATGGCAGGATTATCTAAAAGCCATTTTACTCTGGAGCAAACAACACGAAGCAGTTGTTTCTGTCCTAAGTGACCTTGTGTGGTTTCCATAGGGACAGGTCTATTTCTGTGGAAACAGCTTTTTGCATGGATCGCTGGCAGCCTGGGTTCAATGCCACTTCTATACTTGGTGCCCTGTTTGAATTGTCAGGAATGAATGATGGGGAGTTTGGATCAACTACGAGGCATGGTCTGCCAAGGAAAACAGCTCAGAAGCCATCACGTTGGGTAAGGCATTTGCCTCCTGGAAGTTTCCAGACCTCATCTCTAATATATCAAGAATGACTCTAGAAATAGCTTCAGTTCTGACACCCTGGGTCCAGCTTTGGCCCAGTGATCTGCTCTCATCTGTAGGAGCTTGTGCAGCCTTTTCATGAAGCTCAGCTGACCCCAAAGGGGACAGAAGAATGACTTAAGTTCCAACCCCTCTTCAGCCCCTGGCGCATCTCTTTCCCCCCAGGTGTCTATCGTGGAGACCTGCTCCACCCTAAAATTGCCTTCTCTCTTGCTCTCTCTGTTACCCTGGACATCCTGTGACCCTCCCCCTTTTGATGGTTTTAGGACAGTCTTGATAATCTCTTCTTTTGCACTCCTGGAGATACAAAGATTCAACCCAAATCCTTTCACACAGCAGGAGTTCAAATCCTAGCTTTGCTGATTACTGGCCCTGGGATCTGGAGGAAGTCGGTTCTTTTTCTGTATATGGATTGTGGTGGGACCTCACTCCACAGAATTGCCATGGCGAACACAATTGCTCAGCCCACAGTCTACTCCGCTTGACCCTGCATTAGACATCACAAAGGCAGTGTTGGCTGTGTGCTGAACAGCCATTGTGTGTCTCAGACCTTACTAAGATCCGGAATAAGAAGTTTTGTGACCTGTCAACATTCCCAATGATGGAACAGATAGCGTCCTATTCCGCCTTGCTCCAGAACCTCTCTCTTATCTCTGTCTTTGACTCAACCTAAACAATGAAGATGACTTCATAACCAGGGACACTCCCGCCAACCACACTCCCTCATGGCTACATAAAGGAGCCCTCAACCAGGCAGATGCTGGCACCTGGGGTCATCGGCACCTGGGTTCAGGTTCTTTGAACTGCAAAATTTTTCACTTGGCTAATGGTAGTCACGATCATGTAAAAATAACCTAATTAGTGCATATGCAAATGAAGCCACTAGGGAACCGCTGCCTGGAGTTAGTTTGAAAGGATTAAATAAATGCCAGGACTTTCTCCCCTGAACACAGGCAGACAGGCTCCTAAGCGCCCTGTGATTTTTCCATTGCTTCGCCATTAGCAGAAGGCTGGCTGCAAAACTCCAAGCCGAGGTTTGAGTGTTTTTTCCATCCTGGGCCACTCCCTGCCAAGTGGGGAAAGGAATGAGCGTCCAGCCTCTGTTCCCGTGCCTGCTGGCAGAGTCCCTGGAGGCCGAGGTGTCCTGTCTGGGATGAACGGGGACAGCTGTTCACCGTCTACTCTCAGAAGAAGCTTTGCTCTATCTTCCCCCTTGCTTCTGGAAAGAGGCAGGCTCATGCCCACAAGCCTGCTCTGAGGGTGGGACCTCAGGCTTCCCTGTCCCCCAGGAGCAGGCTCCAACTAGCCCTGGTTTGCCAACTCCTCCTCTCCTCACCTCAGGACCTACCTGAGGCAATGCTGCCATTGCAGCTCTAAACTTATGGATGATTCGTCTCCACGAAGGGGTTTTTAGGGATGTGCTCTGCAGAATTTAAAGCAGCTTATCCAGATGTGAGCCAGCATTTCCCAAACAGCCATCTGTCTGCTGCCTCTAATACTAAAACACAAGTGACTGTCATCTGTGGCTGTCAGGGTTGTCACTGAGACTGATATGGGAGACTCTGTGTGTGCGCGCGCGTGCGTGCATGCGTGTGTGTGTGTGTGTGTGTGTGTGTGTGTGTGTGTGTGTGTGTGTGATGTGTAGGGGTACAGTGGTCATACATGATCTCCACTCATCACCCCTGCTCCTCCCTCCACTCTCTAGCTGTACTGTATTATCAGATGAGCAGAGCTTCCTGGGTACAATGTTAGGGAGCCTTGAAGCTTCCCTTTCACAGAGAGCAAACAGCAAAGGGACTGGAGCTGCTCACTCTGTTCAGGGTCCCCGGTGGAGAATAATCATAATGTGACGGTCTAACATCTAGATAGCTCTGGGGAAAATGGGAAACACATCTTACCAGCTTATATCAGGAGCAACAAGTGAAAGTGCTGGACAAGAGCCCCCGAGTTATTCATTCGGGACCAGGCAGCCACTAGGTATCAAAGTCAGTGAGATTGCAGGAGCACCACCTGCTCCCAGCCTCTCCGTCTCCTTGCAAACTTGTCAATGACAGCGGAGTGTCTTCTGACATTCCAGCAGCTTTACAGCTGCTCTACGAGACCCTGCATGAGCTCCATAAAGAACACGCCAGCTCTGCTCTATCTCAGAATTTTATGGCAAGCAGAACCAGCTGCGAGGCGGAACTCCGGTTCACTTTAAAAAAAAAAAAAAAAAAAAAAAAGCCTTTTAACTCTTGTTTGACAACTTCAGGGTAAACCAGAAAACCTGTTGGCATCAAGGAAAGCTTCGTGGAGGAACTGGTCCCTGGTCGTAAAGTTAGAGGATGATAATGTAAGACCACCTGCACAGGGACATTTGAAAAAGCCCAGTGGTGGGGGTGGGGCAGGTCAGGTCAGCGGATGTGGCAGGGGCAAGGCAGACAGACACTGTGTGGATACTACCCCTGGGAACTGGCAGCTAGCAGGAAGGGTCCTGAGATAGTTTTGTTGTCTGGGCCAGATAGAAAGCAGCAGCAGCCAGGCCTGGCCACGTGCTGACCCCATCCCACCGCACATCTATTATCCTAGGGTCCCTCCATTAAAAATAAATGAATGAATGAATGAAAAGATAGAAAAAGACATTCTGACTGGCAGTCGCTAACCCCGCTCCCATCTGGTTCTATCACTTCTGTCCTATTGGCTGGCAGTCGCTAACCCCTCCCCCATCCGGTTCTATCACTTCTGTTCTATTGGCTGGCAGTTCCTAACCCCGCCCCCATCTGGTTCCACTGCCTCTGTACTACATTTTTTTGTTTCCCCCAACATTTTTTGGGTTTTGGAAAACATAGTTTACACAGACAAGCAGTCTGCTATATAAAAGTAAAGAGGGGAAAATAAAGTTTTGAAGTGTGGTCACGAAACCGGCAGCACTGGGCATGTCGTTCTGAGTATCCCATGGCTCCTCGGTTTTCTGTTGGTCTCTCTGTCATCTATGTAATTGTCTGTCATTCTCCATCATCTCTCTGGGTCTCCTGACCATCGTCTGTCACACTTTCTGTCTCCACAGGGAGTTCTGAATTACACCCAGCAGGCAGAATCCCTAGTGCTCGACGTAAAGCCCTTAATAGTTGTCATCAGAGTTGAGATCTAGGCCATAAAGACATCAGTTCCACACTCCACCCACAGGACTGAACACAGTCCCTTCTAGTGGTGGCACTGAGCTCAAACTTACAGGTAGGGAATGATGTTTATTTAAAAGAGCTATGCACAAACAGGAGTTCCAAAATTATGGAGTAGAGTAATAGTGATTAGGTCTCATGAATCTACATGAGAACACACCCAGTGTTCACAAAAGCCCAAAGGCAAGACTGATTTGAATATACATACTTGGAAACAACCTTCATTTCCCCAACTACTGTATAAGCACACAGCCACTTAGCACAGTTGCTCCATACGTTAGCCACTGTCATTCATAGCAAATCCTTTCCATATGCTGATAATGAATAAAACATATTTAATATCAAGAGAGTCTCTTCATTGGTCAGGCCTAAAATCATGCACATACAGACAACTCTTAATGGATTCAGGAAGTTATATTTGTGTGTGTGTGTGTGTGTGTGTGTGTGTGTGTGTGTGTGCGCGCGCACGCACATATAAAACATTAATAATCAAAGAAAAATAGGTTATCAATTTTAGAGAAAGAGTGGAATGGGTGGTATGTTTTTCAAAACCCAAAATGTATTGGGAAAAATGTAGAACAGATGTGGTGGGAACAGTAAGAACATGGGAGGGGTTAATAGAGGAAAAAGAAGGAAAGAAATGATATAAATTTTTAGTTAAAAATAAATTGAGGAGCAGGAGATAAAGCTCACTTTTCCCTATGCGGGCTACCTAAATTATAATCCTCACCTTGGCATTCCTGTCTCGTTTTGTCCTGAAAGCTTTCACTTGCTTTTTGGGGTGATAATCTGGATTTGTGGATAACCCACAAATCACCTCCTGACCTTAGTGTCAGAATCACAGCCAGATTTGACATACTGTTGGGTAGTTAGGGTTTGGGACATAACCACTCCAGTGAGGTAACATCGAAAGGGGCTAGGAACAGCTGGGCTGTGACATTGAGTTGATCATGAAGAAGACTGTGTAGGAAGTATTAGCAGAGATTGCCGGTATATCCTTGTCAGCTTTAGAGCAGGAGACGCTAGTGCACATGGCATCAAGCAGACGAAAGATGCTGGGAATGTATGGAGAAAAGGATGCTTGGAAGTCCAGCCCTTACGACGGAGGGAGCCCGAGACAGATACTGAGTATGGAGGTGGAGGAAGCTCTAAAACTGCTGGTAATGGTACCTCATGACCACATGAATGGTGAGACCAGAGGGGGTGCAGGGGTCGATGGGTAGTGGTGTTGGCAAGACGGCGTGAGGGGACTATCACTAGCAATACCGTGGGATGGTGTCTCATCCTGCATGACAGTTTTGGAGTCTGCATAAGGGCATCCATTCTGCACCCTTCACTTCCGTTCTCACACACTGCACCTCCTGGGACCTCGTCTGTGTGTCTCGTGGCATTGATGTGGCAGGATCCTAGCAAGGCAGCTCTACAGAAGTTACGACTGAGAGAGGTCCACCCTAACCCACCCCTTGCAGAAGGAAACTAGGAGCGGGAGCCAGAACTAACTAGATGGAATTTTTAAAGGATGGCTGTAAATCTCCGAGCTGCGGTTTAACGGGACCAAGAAGTTCTGAACTTATTTGGAATGAGGCAACGCTGACAAGCCACTGTGCGTGTGGGAGCTGACACCTGTCAGCCAGGACAGTGAGAGGAACCATCAGAGAGCATCCTCCCCCATGTCTTGCTCACTCCCTAGTGACTCACCCTTAAAGGAAATGCCTTTAATGGCTCCTAGGACTCACCATGGGAACTAGCCATCATCCATATCTGCAGGGACATCAGCTCTCACTCATCTCAAGGGTTCTGAAGAAAAACACAGTCCCACAAGGCCATCTGACCTGCAGTGGCTAGAAAAGGTCGCCCTGACATGCCTGACTAGGAAGAAGGCCCTCTGGACACACTCCACCCTCTGCACTTAAGCTCTGAGATTTTCGTCAGCCTAGCCACATCTTTTTCATCTCAATGTCTTTAAGCCCTGCAGCAGACAGAACAGGATTCAGCACCCAGTGAACTCTCAAAAGCTGTGTTCCTAAAGCCAAGTGCAGTGGAGCACACCTGCACATCTGCAATCCAGAACTGTAGATTGGGAAGCAGGAAGGGCAGACATTCGTGATTATCTTCAGCTATAAAACCTGCACAATGAGTTTGAGGCAAGCCTGGGCTACGAGAGACCCTGCCTGAAGGGTGGGTTGGGAACTGTGTTTCCCATTCACTGTAGAAGAGGTTGGATAAATAATGCCTACCTTGCCATCTTTCCTAGATTATCAGGAGGTGATATGCTATACTCGGCTTTGTAGACATACATTTCTCAGAAAGTCTATGTGGATTCTAACCATGTCCGTGTAACACCTCAGAGAATGGATTAGTGAATGCAGGAGAGTGGAGTTGAGAGAGAGAGAGAGAGAGAAAGAGAGAGAGAGAGAGAGAGAGGAGAGGAGAAAACACCTACCTTGATCTTTCTTTTTTTTCCTTTAATTTGTTGCTCGAAAATTCCACAAATATATATGATTAATTTTGATCACAAGACCTGCACCAGATTAAATTAGCCAAAATCCCAGGATGGATGGGGGAAGGGCTTGGGCAGCCTCACCTCTGTTTGAAGAACTATTGGTGATTGGTGGCTTCGGGGAGAAGGAGAGTCAGTTTTCTTCTGGCATGCTCCACCTGACAGGCTGTCCATTCTCCAGTGGACAGCCCTACAGACGTGCACACACTAGAGACACTAAGCAAACTATGTGGGGCTTTAAGAGACCCCCTTGGTTCATACTCAGTAGCCAGAAAGTCCCTAAGATCCTCCTGCCTCTACCTCCCCAGTGTCGGGAAGATGTGACACCATGCATGCTTTGTGTGTGTATTCTGAGCCTCAGACTCAGGTCTTCAAACCGGCACAGTAAGCACTTAATGGCCTGAGCCATCCCTCCAATCCCAGGGTCTCTTATTGTGCCTGTATTAAATAATTTGCTGTGGCACTTGATTATGTCCAGTCTTTGTAGACACCAGCAAGGAGACCTATGCCAGCCTCTTGTCTGAGAAGAGTAAAAAACACCTAGGAGCTGAGAGCTGGAGTGGTTGGGTGGAGTAGGCCCATGGCTGCATTCGTGTGCCTTCTAAGCAGTTTCCATCCGATACGAGCAATGTGAAGACAGTAGTTTCTCCATCTTGTTCTTATTTGAGTCCTCAGTTACCCACTCAGTGTCATACAGTAATATAGGTGAAAGACATTGCTATGTGAGAAATGTACCCACCATTCATTGTTTTAAAAAGTTTTCTCCCCAATTAGAGAGCATTTAGCAAAACGTGTGCTATCCCAAAAGAATCACTGACTGAAAAAAAAATTGGAGTTTTGCTGTTGCCACACAAGAATAATCGTTTCAAGTGGGGGGGGGGATGAGAATATTCAGACAATGATCATCACTGCCTCTACTTAAAATCCGAACAGAAAGCACATTAGGGACAGTCTGGAGGCCAGAGATTCCCAACACACTGCACACGATAGCCTGAGTTGGATTTGGGTGTTCAAGGACCTCTGCTTTAGGCTCTAAGTTAGTTAAATTCCCTTTCCCTAATAAGGGCTCTGTGGACAGCACAGCATCGTTTCTCTTCCCAGAGGAACTGACTCACCGAGACCTTGAGCAATGGTGAACCAATAAGGCTTTGGCAGAGTCCTGAGAGAGCAAATGGGCAAGAGTTGGAAGCCCATGACCGCAGCCCAAGGCAGAAACACAACCACTTCTGGATGGTAGGATTTCTCAAAGGCAGCCTGGTTTGGGGGCAATCCCAAGAAATGCATTCCAGAGTTCTCTGACTTCACTTTGAAAGTCACTCATGTAAAACAAAGGGGCCCACCCAGGGGGAAGCAGATTATAGGATTTAAGACTCCAGCCACAGCTTAAACACCACAGGACTTGCTAGCTCTCCAGTTTAGTCTGGGAGGTGCAGAGGGCTGACCTTCCCAAACGCAAATGTCATTATGATGTCCTCGCTTAAAATCTGGAAGTGGAGAAAAGTGACCTTCAGAAGAGTTCATTGTTCTCTACATAAAACATGGAGCTCTTAAGGATGTACCCTGTACTCCGGTGTTAGCCCCAACTCTTGCCCTTCCTCTTCCAGCACCCCACTTCCACATCGTTCTTGCTGATCAACTACAGCTTTACAAGAAGAGAAGAACTACAAGCACTTCCTGCCTAAAACATGCCTCATTCAAATAATTCCCCCCTTCGCGAAAGTTCCAGCCTGCAAGACACATACTCCTTATAAATTCCCTGGCATTTTCTTATCTCCTTTTCACGCGGCCGCAGCCCTTCTAACCTTCCACCCAAAGTCCCTGAGGACTGCGGAAGCCTGCTGTCTTCGTGCTGACCCTCTGATGTAGAGTCACATCCGTCATGACTCCAGATACTAGCTGTGGGTTGAATTTCTCAAATGTCTGTTTCTCACTCCACCTCCGTCTGAGCTCCAGCCTCATGCAATGTCCCCCATGGCCAGCTCCATGTGGAGTTCCAAAGGGCACCTCAGACTCAGTCTATTGAACCCCGAGTCCGTCCCCCATCTTCATGCCCCAGAGAAGCCCCGATTCTGCTCTGCGGCACCACATCAGTGAAGGCAACAGTCATGCAGCCTCTTGTTCCAGACAAACTCAGAGACTGTCTACAGCTGCCTTATCTCACCCGCCATCACGCTCATTACCTCTTCCTCGCTCTCTATCACACCCGCCATTCTCTCAGCTACGCCATTGTCTCCGCTACTCCATTGTCTCCGCTACTCTGCAACCTCGTTTGTTTCTCGCTCTCTGGCCTCGAAGAGAGGAAGACGCAGCATCTTTGTCCTTCCATCAATCCATTCTACCCATCGCATCTTCCATCTCCGAAATTGAGTATTATCTCATGTGGTGGTTGTATTTGCTCAGCCCGGGGAGTGGCACTATTAGAACGTGGCCCTGTTGGAGTAGGTGTGCCCTTGTTGAATAGGTGTGGCCTTGTGGGTATGGGCTTTAAGACCCTCATCTAGCTGCCTGGAAGCCAGTATTCTGCTAGCAGCCTTCAGTTGAAGATATAGAACTCTCAGCTCCTCCTGTACCATGCCTGCCTGGATGCTACCATGTTCCCACCTTGATGATGATGGACTGAACCTCTGAACCTGTAAGCCAGCCCCAATTAAATGCTGTCCTTTATAAGACTTGCCTTGGTCATGGTGTCTGTTCACAGCAGTAAATCCCTAAGACATCCCATGTCACCCTCTTTAGTGGGACTCATGCTAGAAACCACAGTCCTTAATAGGAAAATTACCTCTCAGCGCTACCCATAAAATCCTGTCCCTAGTTTTGCCTCTCTGAAAAAGCTTGAAGCAACCTTAGCTACGAGCATCTGGGGAACATTTGTCAAGATAAGAATACAGCCTTCACTTAAAAGAGGGTAAAGGCTTCAATAGTGGATGGCCCTGTGTCCAGGAAATGGTCTGCAGAGCAATGGGGGAGAAGATACCTGGTATCCTATGATGGCCTGTGCATTTGTGCTGTAGACATATGCACATGCAAGTATATGCATCACACACACACACACACACACACACACAGGCACACACACACACACAGGCACACAGGCACACACACACAGGCACACACACACACAGGCACACACACACACAGGCACACAGGCACACACACACAGGCACACACACACAGGCACACACACACAGGCACACACACAAAAACAGTCACCTGCCCACAGCCAAGATAAAACGACTTGTACAGTCTTATATCCCAAACACAGAAAAGAAAAAAAAAAGCCAGACAAATACACCAAAGCCCACAGTAAAGAACAGTTAACCCCAGAGCAACTAGAGATGCTTTAGTGGTTGAGAAAATTTGTTTTTTTTAGATTTGCTTTATCAACTTACAGGCATCTCAAAAGCAGTATCATAATGGCTATTACAAATATTTAGCATGTATACATGCCCTGAGAATTATCTTATTTCAGAAGTGTTCCCCATGAAAAATCAAAGCATCTGGGTTCCATTATGCGTTCAAATATATCTAGATGTCCTTTCCATACAGGCAAGAATTATCTTGATATGAGTGTGTACTACATGAATTCTGTAACTACACACTGGGAAAAAAATTAAGATCACTTAAAAAAACAAAACAAACAACAACAGTAAAAAACAAATAAACTTTGAAAAGTCTTGCATATGTTAATTAAGTAGAAAATATTTAGAAATTGTGTATGTATTTTGTTAATCACATAAAATACAATATCACAAATGGAAAATAATCTAACACAAATTTAATTACATCTAAGAAAGATACAAGAGGATCAAAAGGACTTGAAAGAAGTTGTCCCAAGACTACAGCAGAACAAGAAAAGACATTGGATGAGAGTTCCAAGAAACTCAGAGATTCCCACAAAATACAGGAAACACTGGTGAGGGGGGGAATCACCCCTCAGCACTCCATATTTAAACTGTTTAAAACTAAATCAAAGAGGAGAGTTTTGAAGTCACTCAGCACATTACCCACAGGAAGGGAAGATAGGAGTATGGCCAGTGTCAGTAAAAGCTGTGCATACTGAATTCTAGAGACACCGTGCTCCCTGTTTGATAGAACTCTGTCTCGTGCAGACCTGAGGACAAGCGATGTGTCTTCCTCTGTTGAGCCCTCTCTGAAACCCATGCAGGTCCTCTGCTGTGGACACGCTGGACACTCCCAGCCTTCTATAGTAAGAGATCACCAAGTGTTTTTGGAAGAAATTACACTTTTGGAAGGACATGTGTATATTGATCAAGATCTTGGTTCCAAGTGGAATCAAGATACATTCTCCTGTCTTCTGGCCTGGGCTTCAAAGAACAAGCATTAAAGGCAAGAGAATCTTAATTTCTGGAAAGACAAAGTCTGTAGTACTGAGATGGGCCTCATAGGGGCCATTTCAGATCCTGTGGGAAGTAACTTCTAGAGTAACATAATGTGATATCTTGGTACTGAGGGTTTTCTGGTAGGCTTTTGGGGAAAAGGGGAAGGGGAGATAAAATAAACATGATACTTTATGATAAACATATAAATAATGTATTATATTTTATATTTATATATAATATATTATATGTTATGTGTAACATATAGTATATAAAATATGATATATAATATATAATTAAAATATATCATATACAATATCTGATCTTTTCAGTTCCATTTGTGTTCTACTTAGTTATACCAAACACTTTTTTTAAAAGACTTATTTTATTTACATGTGAGTACACTGTAGTTGTCTTTAGACACGTCAGAAGAGAGCATCCTATTGCAGATGGTTGTAAGCCACCATGTGGTTGCTGAGAATTGAACTCAGGACCTCTGGAAGAGCAGTCCGTGCTCTTAACTGCTGAGCCATCTCTCCAGCCCATACCTGAACACTTTGCTTTGTGATTTTCACCTGAGAAAGGATAACATTGAAGGTTCAGAACTGGAACTCAGACCATGCATTGGCCTTTTTGTGATTACCTGGCCTTGAAGATGGCCCCTTCCTTTTGAGTCTATTCCCTCATTCCCAGGGGGTTAGGATGCGAGCTAAACATGGTAACTCACAGATGCTCAGCACAGCAGTTGCCCGACACCCCCAACACACAGCTGATTTTAGTTGCCATTAGCTTAATTATTGTTTCGGTTCACCATATTATCACAATTAGCATATTGTTACATCTGTGGTTTATACACACCTCAACTGTGGTCCTCTGAAGACCACTTATCCTTGTGTGCCTTGTTCTGTGGAAATCTTCAAAGTGCAAAAAGCATCACTCTCCCCTGACTCTTTGTGGTCCAAGAGTCGTGCTCCTGTGAGATCTGACAGATGAATACCAGCTCTAAGGGAGGGAGACTTCCCCCCAACTCCAGACCAGATAATCACACACCTTCCTGCAATGGAGCCAGGCAGCGCCTAACATGCCTCCCTTCTCAGGTGGCTCCCAGGGGTCACCAGTTAGTGAGGTGAAATTTGTAACCAGGTAGAACCCTATATAGTTTTCTAATATATTTTAAGTAACTGTCCACTCACAGGTGACGGCATCCCACTGACCTATGATGGATGTGTGATACTTGCAATAGTGATGTAGTCTGGATCAAGAATTAGCAGACTTTCTGACAAATGTTCAGCTATGGCCTGAATGCCATGTAAGACTTTGCATGACATGCAATCATGAGCTTTATAATGCAAGCTGTGGGCAAAAAGTAATCTCTGGGCCATCGTTTGCCAGCCCTGATGCTAGGTTTCCATTCTCTTCCCATTGGTTTATCAGTGAGGAAGACTCTAGAACGATTTCAGCTTTGTTAGAGTTACATTAAAACCTAATCTTGTTTTCAGGCTTTAGAAAATTGGACTTCTGCAGAGATTTGATTGAAAAAGAAGAGATATTTTTACTACAATGTTTTGAAATATTTTACCACAGTGTTTCGAAATGTTGCATAGGCACTTGTGTATGCATACACGTATATGCCACTCACACACATATCACACACACACACACACACACACACACACACACACCCTGAACTCATAAACATATATACAGGCACTATACTAACACAACCTCTCAGACATGTTCTCACACACATACACACACACACACACACACACACCACTGTACATTCATACACACCTACACATATACACTTACATACACACTCACATACCTATATTCATGCTCACATACACACACAAACACACTCTGCTCAATCACACACACACACACACACACACACACACACACACACACACACACACACACACACACTTGTAATCCAAGCAGTCCAGTCAATGAAAATGTCTGCACCTTCCCAGCTGGTTTCCATAGGAACCCGTGAGAGTAGAGCACATGCATCTGGCTGAGAGTTTCCTCATTGGGGGAGCTTGGTTCCCATCAGCCTTTGCTCTCTGCTGTCTTCCCCCTCCTTGCTCTCTCTGTGGCTCCCCAGAGCTCACAGGCTCCCGGAGATCCCTGGCTGCTTTTCGCCCTGCTCCCACTCGCTCTTCACCCGAGGGCCTCTGGGATGAAGGTCAGACATCTGCTTTCCATCTTCCCCCCACTGTTTAGCTGAAGCTGAGCGGCCCAGATTTCCCACTCATAAATCATTGCTCATCTGGACCGTGCTCGGCCACGCAGGGCTGTTTACTCAGCGAATCTCCTTTTATAGAAGAATGGACTCCTCCCTCCTCCCCTTTCCACCCAGGACTGCCATCTTTCTGGCTGATCGTTTTCTCAACCAGCTTCAGAACAATGGAGAAGATGTTTCATTTTAGTCTGGCCTTTACTTTGACTATTCTAAAGTTAGATTTATATTACCCAAAAATAAAAGCCAAGGGAACCCAGGATGGTTGTGCTGTAGCGGGAGGTGGGACACTTATTTTAAACACATTTTTCAGAAGTAGAGGGGACCAAATAGTAAGAGTGGCTATGTGCTAGCTAATGCTAGGAGTGTTTGTTTCCTTCATTCTTGAGACGACCCTAAAATCTAGGTGCTGTCAGCCTTATTTTACAGATAAGGAAACAGAGGCATGAAAGGCTAAGGAATTTACCAAGACAGCTAGGCTAGGATACTCTGTAGCAAGAATCTTGCCTAATTAGAGTCTGAGGTTTTCAGACCCCAACCCCCATTCAACTGCTTCTTTGTATCTTCAACTGTAACATTGTCTTATTTCCCAGCTAGTGAAGCAGAAGCACAGAGCTGTAAGGGAAGCTCTGGTGGCCATTTCCCAACTCCTCTAAACTTGTTCCATTGTGGATCTGTGCTGCTCCACGATTTACAGCCCGTGCTCACGATGGGATCTAATCCCTCTACAGTGGAATTAAAACTCAGTAAAGCCTCTGAGGATAAGGGGGGCAATGAGCTCAAACCCAAACCCAGCTTCTCTACCAGCAGCTCTCGCCACCTGCTCCAGATGTTCAGGGCGGGGCTTCCCCATCCAAGCAGACATCGCCAGCTGGGTGTGGTACAACAGGACAGCTTTGAGATCATCTGCCTGGAGGGGCTTTGTCCCCAAGACTGTCTCCACCTCCAGCTGCTGGCCAAAAGCCCCTGACCCACCAGCCACCAATAAGCTCCTCTTCCTCAGACTCAATGAAATCTCTAAATGACTTCCAGAGGGTTCAGGGACTCCATTTCCTAATTCAGCACAGAGTGAGGTGAAGGAGAAGGGCAGAAGAGAAATTCTTTTTTTTTTTTTTTTTTTTTTTTTTTTTTTGGTTCTTTTTTCCGGAGCTGGGGACCGAACCCAGGGCCTTGCGCTTCCTAGGTAAGCGCTCTACCACTGAGCTAAATCCCCAGCCCCAGAAGAGAAATTCTTATCACAACACTACTTCCATTTTCCACATTTCATAGCTGCATGTAGAATGTATGGATGGGTTTTCTTAACAGCCTCACCTCATGGAAGAAATAATATGACTGTCAAACATGCTGTTACTAAACACGCCTGTCACTCAGATGGTTTTGCTACAGTCATAATGTCGGTGGCTTGAGCGAAACCCAGCTGAAAATGTAAATAACAAAGGCCAATATTATTGGTAGTTAACCAATATGGGAACATCCAGGGGGAGTTTTTTTTTTAATATTTATTCAGAACTAAATTTTGTGGGTTGGGAGTTGAGAAGAAAAGATGGATTAACAAATCTGTCTCTTGTAATAAAGTTCTTAAGAGTTACCAGCTGTTACAGAAAGATAGGCTGTTGGGGGCTAGAAAGATGGTTTGGTGATCTAGGTTTGAGGCTAAGTCAGAGCTCATGCAAATGCAGGTAGGTGTGGCAACCTGACTGTGAGGCTAGTCTCAGAGAGTGGAGACATGGAATGGCCAGAGGACGCTGGCTAGTGAGAAGAGCCCTATCAGCAAGCTCTGGGGTTAGTTGAGAAAGGTTGTCCTAATGAATGAGGTGGAAGAGAGACCAAGGATGATTCCCAACATCAACCTTAGACGTCCATGTGCATACATACCCATGTGTAGGTATACCCACATACACACCTTTGTCTACGCACATGCAAACATTCATATACATACATGCACACCATCCCTGCACACATAAAAATGGGAGGAAAAAGACTCTCGGGCACATGAGCGACCATTAGTCTCATCACATCACTTTCCAAAATCATGGGGAAGGAGGGGGTGGAAGTCTGCAGAGACCAGAAACTCCAATATCCCAAGAGCTCACTAGAAGCATGGAGTCCTCAGTTTTAGACTATAATGAAAATGTAAGCTTTGTTCTCAACCCCCTCTGCAGGATAGGCCTCTGCTCTGACTTTGGACCCAGTATGTTTGGTAGCAAGAGCAACAGAAATCTATAAGCATGGGATGTATGTGGAACTTAGCGAGTCACCCTGAGGCAAGTCAGTTTAAGATAAACGCATGCTGTGTGCATGTATCTGCAAAAAGCAGGACAATGGGGTGGTTTTGTGATGCTGTAATATATATTTGCTTTGGTTTCCAGCTATACCACTCAGCACATAGCTTCCTCTTCAAAACAAGTCAGAAATGACAATTTCTCTTCTGTCTCAGAAGTAGCTATAATTAAATCATCTGACTTACTATTATCTGATGGTGGAAGTTACTTAGAGAAAAGAAAATCTCCTACCCTCAACTCATCCTTAGAGCTGAGATAGAAGGTAACAGCAGAAGCTCCATGATAAGACTTCTGGGTGTGATGAGTGGTGTGTGTTTGTGTGTGCACATATATGTGTGTGTGTGTGTGTGTGTGTGTGTGTGTGTGTGTGTGTGTGTGTGTGGAGAGAGAGAGAGAGAGAGAGAGAGAGAGAGAGAGAGAGAGAGCAAGAGCGCCAAGTTGGCTCTACACTAGACTCTAGACTAGAAAGTTTGCTCCATGCCTCTTACCTAGAAATTGTTTTTGCTGTTATTCACACCCACAGCTGACCTGATTAGGCTGGGAAGGTATTTAATCAAAACTTGGGGGCAGGGCCAATAAGTTTATTTCTTATCTTCCTTTGGGGAGTTGTGAACAAAACATGTACTCATTCCAGTTAGGACCAAAACTAAAGAATCAATTACCCCAAGGACCAGTTTGGGAGGCCAATGGGTCCAACTGGGTTTACTTACAAGAGCACAAGTGATGGGTTACCAGAACACAGGCAACTTCCAAGTGGCTACAACATGGAGGAAAAAGAAAAGTTTACCTCTCTCTGCCCTACTGGGTCACTTACTGCCTCTGTATCTCAGGGAGGGGCAGGGCTTCCTGTGCCCTTTCATGAGGTACCCCTGAGTGATCTCCCAATCATGTCAGAGTCCTGCGTGGGTAACCAGAGCTGCTCTGATTCCAAGACAGAAATGGCGGTATGGCCTGGAGGACAGGAAAGGTATGGCTTCCTGTAACAGCTAAATAATGTTGGGGAAATTCACTCATACAACTATTGATAACAACTGTCTTTGTACCAGGTAGGGAACTGGTATTTGATTTTCAATATTTCTAGAAAGCAGACAACAGTCTTTCTGTTGTCCACACAACATAAGCCGCCTCAGAGAGGTGTGGAATTTTCCCAGTGCATTAGGTGTTTTAACTGTTGGCTTAACAAACTTAGTGGCATAAAAATGCACAATATATCATTCTTTAGGGTTGTGAGGCAGGACTCTAAAATGGGTCCCAGTGGACGAAGATTAAAGTGCTGCTAGGAACCTTCTAGAAGTGCTGCCCCTCTGTCTTCTTTTTCGTGGGAACTGCCACACCCCTGGCTCACGGCCCCAGCCCCAGGTTCGAAGCCAGAAGTACAGAGCTCAGACTGCTCCACTATCACATTTGGCTCCCTGACTCCGATCTCCATCCTCCACTTTCCACATTTAATATAAAGTGTGTGGTGTCCACTTTCATGTACGGATGCATGTGGTCATGCATGAACCTGTGAAGGTTAGAAGTCAACTCTGTGTGTCTTCCTTGATTGTTCCTGTCTTGAAGCAGAGTCTCTCACTGAAGCTGGAGCTGATGAACTGGCTAAAATGGCTGTCCAGTAAACCTCAGGATTCTCCATCTCCATCTCTAAACGGGTGTGCCAACATGACCAGCTTTTCTACTGGGATTCTGGAAGCTGAACTCGTGGCATGCTCACACGGCAAGCATTTGGCCAGCTCACCAGTCTCCGCACCCCTGTTCTTCCACCTTAAGGAACTTTGTTATTACATCCTGTCCACCAGATAATTCAAGATAAATTCAACTCCATTTCCAATATCAGGTCCCTGTGCTATGTGAAGTGACATGTTC
This sequence comes from Rattus norvegicus, assembly GCF_021556685.1. Taxonomy (NCBI): domain Eukaryota; kingdom Metazoa; phylum Chordata; class Mammalia; order Rodentia; family Muridae; genus Rattus; species Rattus norvegicus. The sequence goes on from NC_141542.1 coordinate 106,473,712, forward strand.
ACATACAGGTCCTGAGGTCTGAGATAGGGGCACCTTTGCCCGGCCATCTGTCTATCTATGACACCAAGATCACAAGACTGTCAGGTGGCAGAGTGTAGCCAAACACAAGTCTATCTTCAGGAGCTACCTCCTGCTCCATTCTCCTCACTCTGTCTGGTCACCCAGCATGCTGCTCTTTTGCCCTGTGACTTCTGGGACATTTCCAGCACCCCTGCAGCCCATGCCTCTGAGTTCTTCAAAGCTCAAAATGGCTTTCATCTCTACCTTGGAGCGTTTCCTGGGCAAACTTGGCTGCCGACCATGAAGGCCATATGATGAAAACTCCATCTGGAGTCTCCCCTGCCTCATGGTGACAGTCTGGACTAGAATCCACGGGCACAAAACACACAGCCAAACTCTGGGTAGCTCAGACCATTTCCTACCAGCATCCCATGTGCTTTCGTCAGTCATGCCTAAGGAGAACAAGGAAGGTCCTTCTCCCACCAGAAAGCTTTGCACATAGACAGCGGATGGAACCACAGGCTCCTTCCTGCATTTTCTCTTTGTCATGTGGAACAGCTCTGACCCCTTCACCATACCCTCAGGACATGCTCTGGCTGATTCCCTGCACCCGGGCACAGTGTCCCCCACATGCTACTGCCATACAGAATGGCAGTCACATAGACATGTTCTAATCAGCCTTTCTCGTGGATACCTCACCATTTCCTGCATGAAATCAAACTGTCTTTCTGCCTGGTTGATTGTAGACTAGGTTCAGTCTGCCTGTGGTCTGACTAACCACACTGCAGTATGGTAGTGCCATCCTTTATCCTCTACTTGGAGGTAGATCAGTTGTCTTTTTTTTTTTTTCTTTTTTGAGACAGGAGTTTTTTGGTTGGGTTTCTATCGCTGGGATGAAACACCGTTACCAAAAGCAACTTGGGGAGAGAAGTAGTTGTCTTACATTCCCATACCGCTGTTCATCGTTGATGGCAGTTAGGGCAGGAATTCAAGCAGGGCAGGAATAGGGAGGCAGGGCCTGATACAGAGGCTATGGAGGGACACTGCATGCTGGCTTTCTCTCTGTGGCTTGCTCAGCCTGCTTTCTTATAGCACTTGAGACCACCAGCCCACAGATGGCCCAACCCACAATGAGCTGTGCCTCCCACAACAATCACTAAGAATATGCCTAGGCCTATAGCCCAATCTTACAGAGCCATTTTCTCAGTTCCGGTTCCCTCCTCATGGATGACTCTAGCTTGCATCAACTTGACATAAAACTAGCCAGCACACAAGGTCTCATTATGTAGCCCAGGCTAACCTGGAACTCCCTGTGTAGACCAGGCTGGCCTCAAACTCATAGAGATCTACCTGCCTCGAGCTGAGAGCAAAGGCAGGGGCTACCACATTCAGTCTGACTTTTATAAATCAGGGTCCTTCTAATCAGGGTCTTTCCTCTAAGCTTCATGACATCCTTCAGTGTGAAAATTCTCCCTGCCATGTTTCCATTCACAGCACTGACCAAAATGCTGCCCAGACTAGAATGAGGAGCAGAGCTCCACAGCCCACAACCAGAACTCTGGCTTAGTGAATCAGGGATTCCTCTGGTCACCGCTAACCAGTAACTAATACACCTCACTGCACGGTCTCCACACACAGCTCCCCGCTTGGCTGCATCCCATCGTCAGGGACTGTCAGATGCCCTAATGGAGAACAGATGCTGTCAAAAGCAACCACATTCCCAGGGCCACGCTTGCCAAAGGAGGAAGTGAGTTCTGCGGGCGATGGTAGGGGTGGGGGTGTTCTCCCTGGATCTTCCGCTAAGCATGACGGAGACAGAGATGGCTTCAAACAATCCCTGATCTGAAAATGACACTTAGCTCCCTTGATGCCTGGGATAGGGAATCCGAAGAGCAGAGCTCTATGATCACGTCTGTTTTATATGTCATCCGGCATACGGTAGCACAGTTGGTTCCCTGCAAAATGGCATGCGTTCCCTATCTGCCCTGTGTGTCTCTGACTTAGAGTGGGCATCAGTAGAGCTGAGCTAAAGAACTTGTGTGGTGGAAACTTCCCTCCATAATACTAACCCGGCACACCTTCCATGACCCCCTCCCCACCCACCCCCATCTCAGACATGACACACACCTTTTCCACAGCTTGGGACAATTCTGATCAAAATAATTTTCCTCGGGTCCTAGGGGAGGTTGGTGGAGGCTATGTGGGTGGAGAAGATTTAAATGCATTGTATACATGCATGAAAATTTCAATCAATAAAATATTTTAAATGCATCGTATACAGTCAGTTCTGAAGTCGCTGACAATGCAAAAATGGTTGCAAATGGTATATGGGTGATCTTGGAAGACCCCTCCCCCCGCTTTATCTTTACAGGACAAGTTCTGGACTTCACAGTTCAAATTATTTTTAGGAATGTGCTTAAATTTTGGCTCTAGCATTTGGTGGAGGAGGGAGCGGTGTTGCAAAGGAAGAAGTTATCCAGTGAGGTTGACAGGGCATCTCTGATCACTTCCTGTGTGCCCAAGCCTGCAGTCGAAGCTGTGGGACAAGCTGAAGTGAGTCTGTGGTCTCAAGAACATGTGATGGGGGAACTCTCATAAGTAAAAGTCACACATGCTAGTTGATGCCACTCAATAGCCAAAGAGAGAACCAGCACTCGGTGTGGCTGTGTTTTCTCAGCCTTCCTCTGACCACATAGATCAGCCGTTGGATGTGTTTGAAATCCGCTGACATGTAAACTCCTCTCTCTCTCTCTCTCTCTCTCTCTCTCTCTCTCTCTCTCTCTCTGTCTGTCTGTCTGTCTCCCCATCTGTCTGCCTCCCCCTCCTCACCATTTCCCCCATCTGCTCTCTAGTACAGCCTTGACAAAGGTAGCAGTGGGAGGAATCTCTTACTGTGCCCTCCATGCCTCAAACACAGCCTCCTTCATCACTGCATCGTCTTCCCTCGGTGCCCTCTGCATGGAAATAATGTATGTGAAATTGCCAGCCCAATGCCAAGGCTAGACAGCAGGGTTTCTATGACAAATGCAGCAACAAATACTTTCCTGGAGATGAACCATGGCTAACGCACAAGTTTCCACAATGGCGGTCGGTGGATGCTTTTGATCTCAGGCTTGGCCTTCGTTATGATGTCAAAACAATCTCTAGGTCATGGAGTCCACAGCAGATGGACTGCAGTTAAAACCGTGGCTGATATGCAGTTGCTGGGGAATAATAAGGTGAAAGTTGTCCAGATTTTCAGAAATAACATTCTCAAAACTAAAATGTACCATTTAAAAGTAGAGACCAGCAGACTGGTTTGGCAAATTGGACTTAATGACTTGAGTCTAATCTCCAGGATCCACAGGGTGGAACGAAAGAATCGATGCCTGAAAATTGTCCTGTGGCATGTGCACCCCATCAAACACATCTGTGCTTGGTACACACACACACACACACACACACACGGGGGGGGGGGAGGATGTGGTGAAACCATTTACTCTCTTTTAAAAGTATATATGAATGTTTGCCTACATATGTGTATGCACACCACATGTATGCAGTGTCCAAAGAGGCCAAAAGAGCATATTGAATCCCCTAAAACTAGAGTTTCAGTTATGTGCTACTACGTGGATTCGGGGAACCAATCCCAGGTCTCTGCAAGAGCAGTGGGTGCTCCTAACCACTGAGCCATCTCTCCAGCTCCAAGAGACACCACTCACTCTTTTTCTACTTAATTTTGAAATTATTATTTTATTCATATGTGTCTGTGCCTTCATGTATGTCTGTGCAACACTTCCATGCCTAGCACCTTCAAAGGCCAGAAGAGGGCATTGGATCTCCTGGAACTGGAGCTACAAACAACTGTGAGCCACCATATAGATGCTGGAAGTCATTTTTGAGTCCCTTGGAAGAGCAGTTAGTGCTCTTAACCACTGAACAATCTCTAGCCCTGAGCCACTCAGCCTTAAACTAAAGGCATTAAGTAAAGGCCATGCACGGAGGTTTCCTGCCCCATTGTATTTCTAGTACCTTCCATAATAAAGGTGAGTGTTCTGCAGTGTGGTGGTGGATATACTTGACTAACAGCAAATGAGGGGTGGATTGAAGGTTGAACTGAGGACCTGAAGTTAAGGACCTGCACCTGGGTTACTAACAGAGCCATTAGAACCCACTGAGAGACATCAGAAGGACCCAACCCTATCTGAGGCTCTGTACCCGAACAGGAAGCATTAATAGGAACTCACCAGAAAGGTCGACTGGATATTGTTTGTCAATAGCATCCTGAAAGGTTTTCCTTAAGTGATGAGAACTGTCAGCTGAGAGCAGTTTAGTATCTTGATTGACAGCTGACAGGCCCCGCCCAGCGCCAGGCCACAGCCACAGCTGTGAGGATCAAAACCACAGGACTGACTCAGAGTATGTAGGAACAGAACCAGATCCAGTGTGGCTGCTGTTGCCTCCACAGCGTCTGATGTTTCACTGGCGGAGGGGGGGGTGACAACAGGGACCCTGGGACCACTTTTTTCCCTGGAGCCACAGCGAGCAGTCAATCAAGCAGCCACTATGGTAACAACTTGTGGTGCCGGGCCAGCTGACCTGCTAGGTCTTAAGAAAGGCACGTACTTTACAATGACTATGAGGGTGCTCAAAAGAGTCCACATCCCCACAGCCAGCTTGAGAAGGATGGGCTGGCCTACAGTTTTACTTCTAGAACTTTCTCTGTGCTTCTTGGTTTATGAAAAGCACTTGCCTCATGTCATAGCAGTCTTCTATCTATAACTGATGCCATTCTCAGAATGGTACTCCACATACTTTTCTTGCTTAGCCCACTGGACTTTCAAGCAATCCGTAAATCCTTGTGATCAGTTTATACTCCTCCCTAGAGCCTGTCACGTGTGCAGTCTTTATGTAATGGTCACAGTCAGCGGACCATCCCCAAGCCAAAGACGTAACATTTTATAATACCATTATAAACAGCAGACCACCCACAGAAGCCTGTCCTGGGAAATGAATTTTAACTCAGGGCTTCTAAACCCAGAGTTTGTAACCCGGTGTCTCGAGGTCCATATCTGCCCAGAAGGCATTCATTTGGCTGTAGTATGTTAAAATCTTTAAATCTGACTGTTTTCAAAAGGATAGAAGTACCCCACTCGACTCAAACAACAGAAGTCCCTACTGCCCCATCCTTTCTCTGATGCTCCTCCTCTGTGAAACCTGCCTGGCTGTTCATGGCGTTGAAGTCTGTGGCCCCACCTAAGCAGCCTTAGTGGGGTTCAGAGGAACCCCAAAGGACTGAGGCAAGGTGGTCACAGTAACCAGAGAGGCTGCCCCAGCTACTGAGAGTTGTATTTAACTAATCCATTTTTTAAAATTCATTCACCCAGTATTGGTGTAATCTGGCAGAAAGGTGGTGTCTCCTGGCTCTGGGGTATAAGGAGGTAAGAGTTTCCTGCTTGGGGAATTTCAGGAGGAGGACTCTCTGAGATTCCACGATGGTGCCATTTCTCTAGCACCAGTGATTAGTTCGGGCTGGGGTGAATAACAGCTTCTGCCAAACAAGGGCATTAGCAGAGTCCCAGTGAGACGTCCCTATATTCCGTCGATGAGAACCGGCTGCTGCCGAGGTCCACCCTGCTATTTTTAGCCCTCCGTATTGCCACCCTGGCAGAAGCTCCAACTCAATGGCAGGCAAAGGGCTCCACACGTGCAGGCTGGAATGCAGAGATAGAAACACTCCTGGGGGTGGGGGACAGTGCTCGCTCCCTTAAAAGGCATGAGAAAGTCCCCCGACTGACTGTGAGTTAGGAATATGGACCCCAGATGCAGACACATTTACCTCTCAAGAGTTCCTCGGGACAACAAATTCCCCAGAACCTCCTCATGGTCACGCTTACGAGGAAAGTTGGCTTTTGCTTTGAAACGTCAAGAGGGACGACAGTTAGATGCCATAGCTGTGATGCAGTCTGCCCAAAGGCAGAGCCTTGATAAATTCCCCTCTGGGCATTTATTTTTCGAATCAAGGCTGTGTAGCCAGTTGGTCACAGTTTGCACAAATTTAGTCCTTGGCGCCAGATTTCCCCAGGGTAACCCCACAGAAAGAAAGCATTCGGAATACATTCTGAGGGAAGGATAGAAAGACTAGAATAGTAAGACTAGAACAGAATTAAAATGTCTTCACCGTCGTCCTTTATTCTGAGCAATAATGTGAAGTGTGCAGAAGGGCTGTTTCTAAGAATGGCCATAGTTATTTTATCTTGAAGCTGTGTCTTACCCCGAGTAGTGTACCTCCCTTGAGATGAGAGAGATTCAGCAGACTATCAGAGGTGAATGGCAGGCAGGTACCCTGTTGTTGCCAAAGCCCTCTTTGGCTTCAAAGAAAAACATTTTTCAGACAGAGTCGCACTATGTAGTCCTGGTTGTCCTGGAACTCAGAGATAGACCTGCCTCTGCCTCCCAAGTGCTAGGACTGAAGTCATGTACCACCACACTCCCTGTGCGTGTGTGTGTGTGTGTGTGTGTGTGTGTGTGTGTGTGTGTGTGTCTTTAGACTCAGACTAACACCTAACCACACTCGTGTCTTCTACTCTGTCAAGGGCTAGATTTGTTCTAGGTAATAGCGAAGACCATTAGAAAGCAAATGGAGGTCAAGATGTGTCTGGAGGGTGCGCCCAGGTCCTCCGGTATCCACCTCCCGGTGCTGGTCAAAGTCAGAGTGAGTTGGTTGACAGTCACATAAAGATTTGACCCTCCTGGTCCCTGAGAAGGGAAGCAGAAGGGACTCCAAAGCCCTCAAAACTATACCTCGGGTGCTCCCTGAAACAAAACTATAGACTTTTATTTCTAATGCCTTGACTTCTTTGGAGACTATTGAGAGCACGAGTTGGGTAGGCTAAAGCCTGGTCCATAGGACGTATGAACATAGCTTGTTAGATGGCACGAATTGTTCACCAATGTGTTCACGGACACGCTCAGCCTAATTCTTTCCAGAGCCATGCGATTCCCAGGATTGTCCTGGGGTTCAGGCTTGCTTGAGCCAAGAAAACTGCAATTCATGGTTTTTTTGTCTTGTTGTTTTTCAGATTTATTTGTTTCATTGTATGAGTATTGGTATTAGCCTGCATGTATGTATGTGCCTTGTATCCACTGAGGTCAGAAGAGAGTGTTGAATTCTCTGGAACTGGAGTTACAGATCAGTGTGAGCCACCATGTGCTGGGAGTTGAACCCAGGTCCTCTGCAAGAGCCATCTTTCTAGCCTGGCCTCCAGTCATTTTCCCTAATGCTTGCTTAGGAATGACCCCGGGACCCTATTCACGTATCACAACGCCACCCTCTGACTTCAGATTTCCCTTGGCTTTCCATCGCATTGCATTAGAACCTGTCAATTCCTTCCCATTACTGAAAAAGATGTGAAAACTGTTAGGTAGCTTTCAGCAACCATGGGGATGCTCAAAAACCTAGTTCAGTTCCAAACCTAGATGGGAACATGGACCTAGGTGTCCAGAACCACAGCCAGAGTTCACATCCCAGTTCCGGGTTCAGTTGCTACATCTCACATGAACATGGTTCCTTTCCAGCGAACTTTACTGATCCCAAGGGGTAGGGTGTCAGGCAGAGAGCAGGCTTTGGTGCTTCCACAGAATCTTCACACAGCCAGGGAACCCCCTTCTTCCTTCTAAAGGATGGGCAATGTAGTCTTTCACCATCTTATTTCTGTCTCCGCTACCTTTTCTTTGGGTTCATGTCCAACATGACTGATCAGTAGCATTCGTGACTCCCACCTCAGCCCACCTCTGAGTTCCCTCGTGTCTGTGGCATGGCAGATGTCTCTAGCTCTACTGTCTGCCTCAGTGGTCCACATTCCCTGCCTCTCCACCCAAGCCCTTCCCTTACCAGTGCTGCTCAGGTTCTCCAACAACTGGAGGGAGTGAGCGTCATCAGGTTGACTGCCGACCAAAGATCTCAGCTTCCTGTTCCTCAACCACTGACCCCAGCTCCCCAGTGACTCAGTGCGACCGAGCTGCTCAAGCTGCTCTCAATGTGCCTGTGTTGACGTTCTCACACACAGGCCTGCTTCCCGGTGCTCTGTTGTTGTTGCTTTTCATCTTCTATGGTTCTCTGTAGAAAAACTGGATGAGAGTCTGCTTCAGGCAACCTGTTTTACACAAGGCCTCTCAATTCGCTGGACTGGACAGAGTAGCTATCAGACATGTGGGCTCTAACGTTAGCCTCCAAAAGCAGAAATACCTTTTCTCAGGTATGTAAGTGCCATCAATTTCTTTTTGTCATGCTATTTCTGTTCCCAAGATCTCTGGGAAATTTTTGGCAAATACTGGAAATCTGTCGTTCTCTTGAAGTCAAACACGTGTGGTTAGTTCCCTCCGAAGGTGCCCAAATACCGTCCATCAGATAGGGTTGTTTTTTTTTTCCCAGACACCTCTGACTCCAGGCAAGATCACAGTGTTGATTTTCCAGACTGAATATTACTTAAAAGATGTCCTCATTATGCAACTCCCCTGTCGCTGCTCATCACTCCCTACCAGATGCCATAACTGGATTTGTACGAGACCTCACCTCTGCTGTTTTGCTCCATAGCTACTGAGGGCCACACATAGGTCACAGAATTAAGTAAGATCCATGTGGGGCCTCAGGAACTCAGGGCAGGTCAACCCTTACATAAGATCCAAGAAAATAGTTAAGAGTGCAATGGATCTTAGAGCAGCTACCAGCCCCTGGCCTCAAGAGAGGATGGGACCCACAGGCAGCATGGAAACTCAAGCAGGCAGGAAACAGAGACGGAGCAAAGCAAAGGACTTTCCCGGCACCAGGCCCCACAAGCTTTGTAACACATCATCCTGCCAGTCAGCCCATAACCCATCACCCCAGCACCATGGCTCACTGGCCCTGAGCCATGGCTCATCAGCCCAGCATCAGAACCCATGGATCCTCAACATAGTCAGACATGGAAAGTCATAGAGAAGTCAGCACAGTGGAGGGCAGCAGGCTGGGATGCAAGAGGTCCTCAGTTCAGGTCACTTCCCCTCAAGCCAGAAACATATTCCAGAACGGCGCTTCTCCAGGTCCTTCTGAAGGAAGCCAGAGCAACTTGGCAAGACAGAGAAGGTGTCAGAGAAAGGACAGGGAAGGTTAGTGATGCTCTGTCTGAGAGAAGAACGGAAGGTCCAAGCAAAACTGATAAGAGGGAGTGAGCTTGGCTCTAGTAGAAGATACAGAATGCTCTGACCACAGAGGGACAGCTGAAGCCTCTGAGGAACAACAGCTGGGCTCACTCAGGGACCAGGATTCACTGGAACTCTGGGGTTGCTGCTGGGCTGTAATGACTTGTGTGTGATATCATAGCCAGGTGAACTGGACTATTCTGACAGTCTGAAAAATCATTTGCTAAATTAAAAGCTTCCACTGAAGAGTTTTACCCATGATGCTGTGTGTGAAGCATCTATGGCCATGCCACACTTCAGTTCTACTGATGGTCACTTCAGCTGCTTATATGCACTGAGGTCACATCAGCTGCTAGGACAGCCCATGGCTTCAGTGTCTTAGCCCAGAAGACATCGTTTTCTTTAAAAAAGAAAGAAAGAAGGAAAGAAAGAGAGAGAGAGAGAGAGAGAGAGAGAGAGGGAAAGAAAGAAAGAAAGAAAGAAAGAAAGAAAGAAAGAAAGAAAGAAAGAAAAAAGAAAGAAAATCTAGCACAGGAAGTGCTCTTTATAGCCAAGCCAAGCCAGAAGCTGTCCCAAAGAGACTGAAGGGACACTAGTGTTGTGAACATGTCAGGGATCAAGAAAAAACACAACACTCATGCAATCTAGTGAAGAATAGTCCCTGGGAGTGGAGAATAACAAGAAGTCAGGGATCAGGAGGAGCGCTGCAGCTCCCATCAAACTCTCCCCAGGCCTAAGGAACACAAACAAATCCACAAATGTTTTGGGTCTGTTTGCTGTGTGGGAACTTATGTAACTGCATCTGTTGGATCAGAATGAACCCAGAAGCTACTTGCCTAAGATCTGAACAAGATTGTATTGGTAGAGAGTTCATGAAGCTCCACCCCTCACTGAAGAACTATTGGCATTTAATGGGGACTGTAGGAGGAACATTCATGTTCATGCAAATGACCAAAATTAAATTCAGTGAGTCACACTGTGACAAACAAAAGGAGGCTTGTTGAAAAGAATAAAGATTTCAGTGGAAAAGAGGGAAGAGGAGGTGAGAGAGAACAACGGGGGTGAAAGTGACAAAATTTTATATATATTAATATGTATCAAAAATAAAAATTAAAAATTACTAATCGGTATATATAAATCAATGCCTTATGCATAAAGTATTTCATTTAAAGCTCTTTTTTTAATGAAAGAAGCAAGAGAAACTCAGATTTCAATAAGGCTCCCAGGAAGCAAAATGGCCACCATGAAACAATATGGCTCCCAGAAAACAAAATGAGGAAAATGGCAGTCACTTACAATTTGTGGGGTCATTGTTCACCCAAGGCCAGTGCTTCGTCCAGGGTCAGGACTGCATTTACTTGTACAGAGAGTGACAGACCCTGAGTGGGTCTTGAAGCAGTTGTTGGGAAAGAGAACCTTCAGTGATGACAAAGCCTGCTGGAGAGCAGCTAGATAGATTCAAATCATAGAGTCGGTAGTGAATCATCGAATTCATCCAGGGGTCATCAATTCATACCACATGTGGTGATTTCAATAGGTATGAACCCCACAGACTAACATATTTGAGTATTCGGCACAGGGAGTAGCACTGTTAGGAGGTGTGGTCTTGTTGGAGTAGGTGTGGCCGTGTTAGAGGAAATGTGTCACTGTGGGGGCGGGCTTTGAGGTCTCTTATGCTCAAGCTATGCCCAGTAACACAGTCTCCTCCTTGCTGCCTGTAGATCAAGATGCAGAACACTCAGCTCCTTCTCTAACCCCAAGCCTGACTGCATGCCACTAAGTTTCCCACCATAATAATAATGGACTAAATGTCTGAGACTGTAAGCTAGGCCTAGTGAAATGTTTTTCTGTATAAGAGTTGCCAAGGTCATGGTGTCTCTTCATAGCGATAAAACCAAAATAAGATACCAGGTAACATGGAACCTTTTAAATGGGAAAAGAAAGTGCTCTGCCTGGTAGGGACATGGCTTGAACCAATTCTTCTGTGACAGTAGCTGAACCCTTTGACAGTGGGGACTTACCCCTTCATAGAGATGCTCTTGGGAATGTGGAAGACCAGGATGAGAATGGCTAGCCCACTCAGCTGACCACCTGAATTTCTGTGATCTGCCATTCTAACTCTAGAGAAGTGGTGAGTGCGATATTCCCAGATGTTCCTGGTCTCACCTTAAGCAGCCCAGGAACAGGTACAGAAAGGCAGCACACAGCTGCGGTGGACCAAATCAGAGCGATGCGGGACATGTGCTGGCAACGACAGGTAGAAAGATCAGAGAGAGCTTTGGGCAGCAGGAGGAAATGATTCTTTAAGTAATGGATGCCACCCAGTTTATTTGTACCTTTACTAGAACAGACCCTCCAGGGATATCAGAAATATAAGGGTCCCTTCCACTGGTCCCACCCTGTGCTCTATAAATATTGTATGTATCTGTAGGTCTTTTCTAGAACACTACACACAGGCCCAGTGCCCAGTGGACATACACATGGGAACAACCAGTGAGCTCATTCTCTAGGACACAGCTACCCCTGGGAGTCAGTGAGATATAGCCCCATTCCCTCACACCACAGCTAGGCTGCAAAGTCCACAAGCTACAGTGCTCCTCAGAATTCCCCATGTAGAATTAAACCCTTGACCATCCCTCGCACATAGTGGGAGCGATCTTCCACCTTTTAATCCTGGTCTCACCTCTGTCTCACTTCACACTCCTCCCTCTTGTGGTTCCCTTGTCTCCCAAAGAACTGACTCACAATTAACACTTTGGGCTGTTTGGGGATACCCAAATAATAACTCCCCCCCCATAAAAACATTTTAGGTCTATGTTATATAAATCAAGAAGGAAGATGCAATGCTCAGCCCATTACTTGGGTCCAGAGTCATATCAAGAGCCATAGGTGACATTGCCTCACACAGAGATGCAGAAGAGAAGCTTCCCCAAGCTAGTCAAACCAAGAGTACTCCAGAGAGCTAGTATATGCCTCACAAAGGAGTTGGCAGAGGAAAACTGCCACAGACATGAGCCAAGGACAAAAGCAGTTGACACACACCAGCTAACACCTCTCATCTAGACTCCAGGAAACAGTCCACCATGACACGCTATGTGCCTGGAGAACAAAGAGGGAAGAAGTCAGATCTCATTCAAATTCCAGAGCCAGGAGTTGAGCCTTTACAGGGGAGCAAAGCCTGTATATGGCTAAGACAGAAAGGCTCATTAAGGATCTGATATTTCACCTTCAAAATGGATAGGAGGTTCCAGTTTTAAGACTCAGTACTGATGGTTTCAGGCACCAATCACGGCAAAGGAACAGTAGGATTTGTTGTGGCCTTATCCGTGGCGACACTGTCTAGCAATGAGATGGATCAGCACCCAGAGGTGTGAGCACATGTTGAAGGTGATGAGATGGTGCTGTTGATAGAAAGGATGGTTTCCTGACCCCAAGTCACTTGGGATGTCTTTATTAGAAAGCAGGGTGACTGCCGATGACATTAGCTGAGATGAGGTCGGACTAGAAGATGGGGAATCTAGTCAAACTTGGCTGGTGTTCTCATGAAAAGACAGCCATTTGGAGACAGAGGTGCATAGAAAGAGTCCCTGATTATGAAGGAGGCTGGTGGGGTAACGTCTGCAAACTGAGGTATACCCAGGGCTGCAGCAACATTGAAAGGCAGGAAGAGCCTCGAGGAGGGTGAGTCTCCCCAGTTTTAGAGGCAGCACAGTTCTGCTGATATCTTGGTTTAGAGTCTGTCTTAAGATTTCTATTGCTGTGGAAAACACTATGACCAAAGCAATTTGGGGAGAAACAGGTTTATTTGGCGTATATTTCCATAGCATCATTGAAGGAAGCAAAGACAGGAACTCAAAACAGAGCAGGATCCTGGAAGCAGGAGCTGATGCAGAGGCCATGGAGGGGTGCTGCTTATTTGCTTGCTCCCTTGGCTTGTTCAGCCTGCTTTCTTAGAAAACCTAGGACCACCAGCACACAATGGGACTGCCACGCCCCCAATTAATCACTAATTTAAAAAATGCCTTACAGGCTTGCCTAAAACCTGAACTTATGGAGGCATTTTTTTCTAATTGAGGTTCCCTCTTCTCAGATGTCCTTAGCTTGTGTTAGTTTGACATGAAATCATCCAACATAGACCTCCAGATCACTTGATTGTGAGGGCTTTTGAAACATCCCCAAAGCTTTGCAAATCCCCTAAAGCCACCTTGATAATCAGGTGTCATCTAGACTCAAGATATAGGTGAACTCAAGTCCCCCAGAGTCTTGGACCATGAAGCCCTCAGTCCTTCCCAAGACCATCATTAATTTAAGTAGAACTCTCCTTTACCCAAGCCATCCTGCATGTGACATCAGCACAGAGCTTAGTTCTTGCCCTTGTTTCTAAACTTGTCCCATTCTGAGAACTTAGGAATCCCCTTTGAGAATCCAGCAGCTGTTCTGAGAATGGCCCCTTGAGACTAGTGTCTGTCCTAACTTCCAGGTTCTGCACACCCTGTTGTCCCTCTTTCCTCCATCCTCCCTACAGATTCACTAGCAAATCTACCCTTAATCTTACATTAATGAGTCTGCTCACACCTAAGAGCCTATCTTAGTCCTACCATCAGCACCTGTCAAAGCAGAAGCATTCTGTCCAAAATATACAGTTTCTTCCCTAGTGGGAATTTTTTGTGTATCCTCTGAAAGTGTATCTGCTTTGTAGTATTGTTTGTTTGTTATAGTGATGACCATAGTGTGTGTGTCTATGGTGTGTGTGTGTGTGTGTGTGTGTGTGTGTATGTGTGTGTGTGTGGTGTGTGCTTGTGTGTGTGTTGTGTGTGTTTGTGTGTGTGTGTTGTGTGTGTTTGTGTGTGTGTGGTGTGTGTGTTTGTGTGTGTGTGTGGTGTGTGTGTATGTGTGTGCGTGGTGTGTGTTTGTGTGTGTGGTGTGTGTATATGTGTGTGTGTGTGTGTGTGTGTGTGTGTGTGTGTGTGTGTGTGTGTGTGCATGAGAAGGGATGGGGGAAGATGAAGATTACTTCATTTTATTTTATGGATACTTTGCCTGCAGGTATGTCTATGTACTATGTGTATTCTTGGTGTCCCCAAAGACCAGAAGAAAGTATTCGGCTCCATTCCCAAGAACTGGAATTACAGATGGTTGTGTCTGTGTGCTCTTAACCACTGAACCACCTCTCTAAGCCCAAGATAAAGATTTCTAAAAGAAGGGGGAACACGGCAACAGCAAAGTATATTTTGTCTTAGAGATTCCAGGGAAGTAGTAGAGTCAAAGAGAACTATTCCATCCCAGCCACTGTTGGATAGCAACAATCTAGTTCCTAAGTTAAAAAATAGTCACTGTAAAGAGGCCAGAAGCTGAGGTTCTGGGGTCAAGAGTTAGAAGAGAGGATGAGTATCCTCTTTTGAGTCTCAAACTATCCAGGGCTCTCTAGAGTATATGGTGAGCCTGACCCTCCTATATAACATCTCCTGGATCTTCCACAAAAGGGCCAACTCTACTGGCCTCCTGGGACACTGTCTTCTGTACAGTCCCATGGGGTCTTCTGTCCCTTTCAGTGAAACCAGAGTCTGGGCCTGAGCCAAGTTCTTGGCTTTGGTGGAATCCTGACAGTGGACACTACAGAACAAGAGAGCTAAGAACACCAAAACTCATGACACATTCAATATACTTTATTTAAAAGTTTCTTTGTATAAATTTCCTAAAAATTTTAAACATTGAATCCCACCTCCAAGCTCCAAGACAACAGCATTGAAAAATAATCCGCCTTAGAGGACCACCAAAAAGATTCTCCATTATGACTTTCCTTGAATTCTTTAATGGAGGCATTTGTCCCAGCGACGTGCACAGGAAAGGGGTCTGATTTCTTTTAATTAGATCATTTGTCAGAGGACTTAGAAGAAAATTGCATCAAAGTCTAATCCAGGAAACTGGGGCCATGAGAAGGTTAGACTTTTGTTTCTCCATCTAAGCCATGCAACTACAGAGGAATGAACCAAGCAGAAATGTACAGAGTAGCTGTGAGGTCAAGCCTATGTTCTAGACACGGGGTTTGCCTGGCACAGGCATAGCATGGAATTCCAGAGGGAATGTGAATTCATAGGAATGTTCACATAAACACCAGCAGTGGCTAGCTATTACACAATGGTCCAAGTATACGGTAGAACTGCCTGGAGACGGAGAGCAGGGTCCACAGACACGTTTAGCACCATATCGACAGGTCATGTGCAGAGGGTTTCCTCCCGAGGTTGAGTGTCAATCAAAGCATGAAAAGGCACCGTGCTGGGGCATCTACCCAGAGCTTCTATAAAAACCGAGTGAGAAATGGCTGCCTCCTCCTTCTCCCAGAGGTACGTGTTGCCCGAAGGCCTTGCTTAGGATCTCGTCAGACTGATAACTCTGGGTGTAGAAAGCGTTGAGTGTGGAGGGAAGGAAAGAAGAGTGGAGCGAGAGACAGAGGGAGAAGAAAAGAAGAGAGGTCAGTAGACATATAATACACTGTATTACCACAGCACAACCCCACGGCCTCCAGTCTGTACCCCTTCCTCACTCGTTCCTGTGATTCTTGTGGTTTGGGCTGTCTGAAACCTGATTACCCAGGCCTTGTGCCACTCATTGTTAATTGAATTGCTCACTACCATGGAGCTACTAGACAGCCCCAAGGTCAACATTACTTTTCACAGGAAGCAAAGCTATTTAAAAATGACTATATAAGTGTTTATCATTAGTCTTCTCTTGTTGATCATTATTCTATTCTAACAATCGTGTGTGCTGGGACCCTTCTAAAGTGACAAGAATGTGCTAATGTTCCCGATGTGATTGGCCGTGTGTTTCCTAACTGCCATAGATACACTTAACGCTTTCAGGAAACAAATCGGTCATTCCAATCACTGCTGTTTCCTATGGTTTCTTTTCATGTGTGTGTAAAGTTAAAAACCTTATCTTTTTAATGGTCCAGTGGCCCATCTTATCTGAGGATGTGATTGAAGTGTCTTCAGGTATTCCATAATCATTGTAACTCAGGCATTTCTCAATGGTGAGGGCATTAACCCCATCTCTTCTCTTACACATAATAGAGAGCTTTAAAAACCCAAGGGAGGGAGGGACCACTTACCAGGACTACACATCTTTTCACATTCTTCCTGTGAGTGGAATCTGTTCTCGTTGCCCCCGCAGCCTCCATACCAGAATCTCTTGCAACTTTTGCTCTCTAAGTCATAGTGCCATAGTAATTTGAAGTCCTCACAAGTCCCAGCATCTTTGGGCAGCTTACAGATATCTACAAGGTCAAGAGGAGAAAGGAACATCAGTCGGGCTGTGACAACACCTCAGCCTTAAGACTCCATATTGGAGCCTGTGGTTGGATCTCAGTGCTACAGTAGAGAAGAATTTCCTGGTGGGAAGGTTTTGACCAACCCAAGCCTCCATTCCCTCATTACTCTACAGACATGGCAGGCAGTCTCAGGTTTGCAAAGAGTAAACAAAATCGCACCAAGCATTCTCAACTACAGGCTGTCACTGAGTAACAAAAACAAAACGACTAACTTCTCCCCGTCTCACTCTCCAGGGCATCTGATCTCCAGCTCTTTCTGTGTGCACTGCCCAGAGAAGAAACTGGATTTCCAGACCACAGGCTCTTCTACTCCTTGGAAAATGGCATTAAATTCTGCTAGAATGTACTTCAAATGTAAGGCTATAAGTTTCATGAAGAACATAGGTTGAAAAATGTATGTAGACTGTAAACGGGTGTTCTTTTTTTATATATAAAAATAAATATATACACTGTATTGTTTATGCTCTGTATACGATATCATATCTCCTATAGCTAGAGTCATAGGTAGCTGTGTGCACCCTGACACAAGTGCTGGCACTGAACTCTGACCCCTGCAAGATCAGCACCACTCTAAACCAGTTATCAGGTCTTCCTGCCAGGCCCTCGACAGACGTTCGTTATGATAAGTGTGTTTGCGCGTGCGCGTGCGCGCGCGCATACACACACACACACACACACACACACACACACACACACACACACACACACGTAGCCAACTATTTTTTCTGGCTTCTCACATAAAACTAACATGGAGATCAAACTCAGCAGATAGCAGAAATGCCCCAAGGCAAGACCGTGTGGGAGCTGGAAGCTTTTTTGTTTGCTCCAGTTAAAGGAAGTTCATGTTTTGAATACACGCTCCTGCTGGAGCCCAGCTGCAAAATAAGGCTATGTCCTCTAGATGCCTACAGAGGTAAATTTACAGTTTTCGAGCAGCAAGGCTTCCGTTTACAGAACTTTCTGGCAAAGACCAGAGTTTGCTGGGAAAGACGTGTGCATGTAAAATGTTTTAATCTCAAAGTCTGAAAGTCTAAGCTTTCTGTCAACAAAAGCTCGGGATCTGATAATCTGCATGTTTGTGGAAGCGGCTACCGATCTGACTCTCAGCTCTCCCTCATCCTTCTTGCTTTCCCGAGTAAAATAAAACTGAAGGACTGGTTCGGTCTTTGCTAAATGGCTTTAACAGGAGGTGCCCTTGATACTTAAAGGTGGCTGCATTGCGATATTTGAGAGCTCAGGGAAGCAAACGGTAGAGTGGAGATTTTTAAGGAAGGTTTGCTTTGCTTGGTTTTAAAAATACAAATTCTAGCCACTTCATATGCAATGCTTCAAAGTCTAGAGTCTTGAAAGGCAAGTTATGGATGATGTCGGAGGTCTATGAGCAGAATCAACCTGCATCTGGAAGCAAGGTCGTATGGAAGCACAGTCCTCTCTCTACCAAAGGGACAGACTTTAGACGGGGGACACGGAGTCAGACTCCTCTCCCCTCGTGAGGCTGTGTCAAACAGACAAGGACTTTCACCTGCATCCGCACGTTGAAATGCCTCACCTCCATCAATGGGAAGGAGAGATTTCAGATTTCACCCGCAACCAAATGCTTGGCAGTCGTGATAAAAACATGGGTTCCAGTTAAAGACAAAACCAAAGTCACCCCCTCTTTGTCAGATGGTGTTATATGTCTGTGTAGAAAATCCTTCCCTAGTTCTGGAAGCAGCAACTCCATATTTGAAGACGGAACAGCCTGACCCAGATTTGGGTTTAAAGATTATATTGTTTACACTAACTAAACACTGTTTATACGGTTTCATCCTTCAGAGCCACAAATAAAGAAACGAGCCTATCCCTGAATCTTGCTCTCTAGGAGTTCCTCCAAGTCTCTCAATGAAACAAGAGTTTGCTGGAAGTTTTACATTTTCCACACTCATAGAGGCAAAAGCTAAGAAGAGAGATGCAGACGAAACACACCTGTCCCTGTCTTTGAAGTGAAACATCTTCTTTGGCTAGTGTTTTTTTTTTTCCCTAAATTTTACTTGTTATTACTGCATGTACACACAATCTAGGAGAGAGGGTGCACTGTGGCATGAGTATAGAAACCAAAGGAAAATATTGTGAAGTTGGTTCTCTCCTTCCACATTTTCCTGGGTTCTGGGGGTCAAACTTGGGTTCTCAAGCTTACACCCTTAGGGCTTTACCACTGAGCGATCTCCCTGGCCCTGTGACAGGATCTTGAAGGAAAAATCCCAGAAACCCCAGCCACAGAAATGTGGCTTTCTTTTGAGGTCAGCGTTCATGTTGGGGTATTCTTACCGTGGAAGCTTAAGAATAGCCCAGAATAGACTGTGAGCTACAGGGTAGCAGGAACTAATGAACAGTGGGATATCCTCCTCCTCCTCCTCCTCCTCCTCTTCCTCCTCCTCCTCCTCCTCCTCTTCCTCCTCCTCCTCTTCCTCCTCTTCTTCCTCCTCTTCCTCATCTCCCTCCTCCTCCTCCTCTCTTCCTCCCCCGCCCATCCTCCTCTTCCTCTTCTTCCTCCTCCTTTTCTTCCTCCTCTCCCTTCCCCTTCCCAAGCAAACTCTCACTGCACCTACCTACTCCATTTTTCCAGTTTACATTTACATCATAGCATTAAATTTCTTCAAGGCTTTTTATAGAATCTCTCAGTAGTCGCAGTTAATCATCACCACCTGTACGGAGTCCCGTCCCCCCTCGGTCCCATAAACTTCTATTGAGAAAACTCCCTAGTCTTCAGCCAGCCTTCTCAAAGGAAAGGCTCGAGACAGTGGACACCATGCAGCCGTCTGCTGTTAAATGACTATGGTAGCTCTTCTGTGTAGCACAGTCACAAAGGCAGCTACAAATGCTGCTGATGACCGATGAATCACAGAAAGAAAGCGAGTAGTGAGGGGCATCCTGGCCCTCCAGACTAGCCAGAAAGCATCAGACCACCTCCCTGCTACACAGACTTGCTCTTTGAGGACTATGACAATACCATACCTAGATCCTCACAGGATTTCGAGTTCTCATGTTAGTAATGGCGCCGTTGGTGCCTAAGTCAAAACTATCCAGCACTACGTAGTCACCTCCTCAAAGCTAAACAGCCAAGCCTCCATTCTGCTAATTGACAGTGTAGTTTGAATATGAATCTCTCCCACTGGCTCATATGTTTGAACATTTGGTCCCTGTACTGGCTAGTTTTGTGACAACTTGACACAAGCTATAGTCATCTGAGAGGAGGGAACTTCAATTAAGAAAATGCCTCCATACGATTGGGTTGTAGGCAGGTCTGTAGGGCACTTTCTTAATTACTGATTGATGGGAGGGCAATCCCATTATGGGTGGTACCATCCCTGAGCTGGTGGTTCTGTGTTTTATAAAAAAGCAGGCTGCACTTTGAGGACTATGAAATAATACCATTCCATACATAAGGGAGCAAGCCAGTAAGCAGTACTTCTCTCTAGTCTCTGAATCAGCTCCTGACTCCAGGTTCCTGCCCTGTTTGAGTTTCTGTCCTGATGTCCTTCAGTGATGAACAGTGATCTGTAAGTGTGAACCCAACAAACCCTTTCCTCTCCAAGTTGCTTTGGTCTTGGTGTTTCATCACAGCAACAGTAACCCAGCCTAAGACAGTCCCCAGTTGCTCAGGAAAGATTAGGAGGTGTGGTCTTGTTGGAGGAGGTGTGTCACAGGTGAGGCTTTAAAAGCCCCCCACCATCCCTCAGGAGTTCTAAGCCTCCTGCTTGGGGATCACGATATGATCTCTCTGCTACTCCAGCTGCCTGCAGCCTGCCACCTCTGCTCCACCATCACGAACCCTTATTCCTCTGGAACTGTGACCCCCAAATAAATTCTTTCTTCTATACGTTGCCTTGGTCATGACCAAGTGACTAGATGACAAGAGCATGTCTGATCATAGCAATAGAAAGGCAACTAATATGGGGGGTGGGGTTTACAGGGGAGACTTGTATTCCAAGAACATAAATCTCGCCTGTCACTAACAGACACACTTTGTGCCCAGGTACCTAGGAGAGTGGTATACAAAACCAAGCCAGGATGTGGTGTTTCCGGAACTGGGAATACATGGGAACCCACATGTTCTGTGGGATCCAATCTGTGTCTCCTAAGCAGTGTTTTATAGATGATCTGGTAAGCGAATGAAACCCTTTGCAGCACCACAGACCACAAGTAACCCTAGCTAGTCTCAACATAACACAGAGGAAGTGACTAATGGAGCCTTGTCTAACAGCCATGGGCTCAGAAGCAGCTCCAGCCAGCTTCCTCTAACACTATTGGGACAAGCTTGGTTCCTCTGCTTTTGAAACGAGACTGTGTAGAGTGTGATGTAACCCAGCAGCTGAGGGCCCCTTTGGAACCTACCCCACGGAAGTCATGTGACTCAGTGTCAGACAGGTGACCTTGATTTCAAAGGGTTTTCGATTCTTGAGAGAATACTTTCTGAGGTCCATTAGGGGGGCCTACAACTGCCATGACTTACCTGTTTTAGTGAGAAACAGTGGCTCTGTGTTCACCATCAGGTTAATGGTTGAACTAGATGCTCGGTGCGCTGCCTGAAGAACTGGAGGCTGAGTTTTCTCTATAAGAAAAAAAAATCCAGGCAGCTAGTAGTTGACTCAGAAACTAAAAGGGCTGGGGAATGCTAAGCTTGCTTTCTGGATTAATCTCTTGGGTGATAGGTGCTATTGAAACATAGGAGAGGTTTGAACTCACTGCAGATGCTTTAATATATTCTTCAATCCACCTGTTCACGGGTAGGTGGGGGGGTCCTGATCTAGAAGAATGGCATCCTGAAGTTGGGTGGGTCTTTTGGGCCCTCTAACCTAGGGCTACTGGTGTGCCTTCCTTTATTCAAGAATGGTTCCACTGTAAGAACCATGCTGAACTAAGGAGATGGCTCTGCCCACACTCTTGAGCAGAATAAAGAATCAAGGGGGGAGAACCCACATTGACTCAGAATGGAGAGAGACAGGAGTGGTTCGGAAGGTCTGGGTATGAAGGACATGGTAGTCACGTCCAGTCACTTGGGAAGATCATCTGAACCCGAGGGTTCCAGGACGTGCTCAGGAACACAGAGACCATAGCTTAAAAACTTAAATTAAATTAAAAAGTAAGGAAGCAAGAAAGGGATTAGGAGGAACGGCCTGAGGAAAGTGTACAAGCCAGCCAAGGATAAGCAGGTAGGGCTGGGGAGAGAGGGTCTGCTAGCCTATCTTCCTTAGCTCAGATGCCCCAAGACTCTCAAACTCTCCCTGGCTCCCCAAGGAGTCAATTCTATTCACTGAACTGGAAACAGGAACCGGAAGTGGCAACAGAGATCCCACCATCTTCCTTGCCAGGATTCAGATCTCTGTTTCCTAGGTGCCACCTATATATGATAGGTTAAAGCAGAACAAATCTGGTCTCCCTTTTGAAGTGTCCCAGGAGCCAATGCTGAGGGCAATATGGCACAGGGAACACCCGCTCCCATGCTGTTGCCGTGGTTTCGATTCTCAGGGTGTATGTACCTTAAGTACCAAAGACTGATGGATTCTCCTTAGTTGTGTCTATGTTTCAGAATGGACTCGAGGCATGATTGCTCGATATCCCATTTTGTATGCCACGTAGAAATCAAGAACCAAGTGCTCTGAGATCATCAGTACTTACTCGTATTGAAACTCCCTTGGTAGATGGCTCTGACTTGAGACTGCAGGTAGGAGACCACTACGACATGGTACAGCTGTCCAGCCAGCAGGCCTCCGATGACACGGTCAGTGACAGTGAGGTTTTGTCTCAGAACCAAGGACTGGTCATGGGCCGAGGTTACAGTGAGGTCATAAAAATAGGAACTGGAAGGTTCAGGCCGCTCCCAGTGGAGTCTGGCACTGTTTTCGGTGACTTCAGAGACCTGGACTTCTCGGGACACTCTCGCTGAAAGATCAGAGTGCAGAGTTAAAAAAAGTGAAACTCTTCACAAGTGGAACCCATGTGGGAGCATCAGAAGAGATCTGGGAGATGTTGGTGGACAGCTGGCCTGAAGCTTTCTGAGAAAGGGAACTAGTGTCCCATTCTCTAGTCACATCAGCCTGCCTGGCAAGTAACAGTATAGTGGCTCAAAAGCGTCCTTACTCATCAACAAGGTACATAAGTAGCTACCTTCATTTTTCTATCAAAAGTCCCTGGTTAAGAAGATGCTTTGAGGGGCTGGGGATTTAGCTCAGTGGTAGAGCGCTTACCTAGGAAGCGCAAGGCCCTGGGTTCGGTCCCCAGCTCCGAAAAAAAAAAAAAAAAAAAAAAAAAAAAAAAAAAAAAAAAAAGAAGAAGATGCTTTGAAACGTAAGTTCCAGCATGCTAACAGGATGTTACAAGACCAGCTTTAGGATGGCAAAAGTGAAAATCATGGTGCTGTAGGCTATGACAAGAATTAGCCCCCCACCTGCTCATAAGGTCAAGATAGTTTCTACTTTTTCCTGAGCACATATATTGACTCATCTTCCTTTATAGATTGTGACATTCTGTAGTATCTTCCTACATCTTCTTAGAAAAGCTAACAGTTATACCCCTGGGTCTCATTAACTCCCCCACTCACTCACTCCCCCACACACACTAATAAAATCAGGAATGGGTTTTTTTTCTTGGGTCAGAATGAGTGTGCTGGTCAGCTTTGAGGAAGGGCTGAGTTTCTGGGGTGTAATTTCTCACTTTATTGAACTAACTAACCCCTGATTCTGCCACAATACCCAGTGTGGGGCCCCATTCTGTGACCATGTCCCTTTTGGAAGAAAGGGATAGATATTCACAGTACCAGCTTAGATCTTTCCATGCAGTATTAGAAGGGGAGAAAGTTTGGTTCCAGAAAAACAAAAGGGAAGAAAGGAAGGAAGGCAGAAAGACAGAGGAAGGAAGGAAGGAAGGAAGGAAGGAAGGAAGGAAGGAAGGAGGAAAAAAAGGAAGGAAGGAAGGAAGGGAGGGAGGGAGGGAGAGGGGGGGCACTCTGCTACCTAACCAAAACAAAACAGCAGGCTTCTCCTTTCTCTCTCACTCCAAGTCAGGAGCATCCAACCCAAGGCCCACATTCTATATGTGACCAAGGACAGCTATGGGTATGACCCAACATAAAATCATAAGATTACCTAAAATATCATGAAACATTTCTTGTGTAACTCTATTACAGGGTTCTCAAGCTTGAACTCTGAGAGTGTCACAGGGCCTAGCCATGGACGGTGAGGCTCTGGGGCCCAGGGGAGAGCCTACTGTGCTGCAGTATAATTTTTATCTTTGCACCCACAGATGCTGCTTTTTGCAACAGAGACAATTACATTGAGGAAATGCAGAGAACCTCTGATTGTGGGGTGCCCCACCCTAATTCACAACATCTAAAACGCAACCTCCTATACGTAAGGCTCAAGGAACATCATGGAAGATGGACAGAAATATTTCAAGAGCCAGAGAACCAGGACGGGACCCTATGGAGGAGAAGCTTCACCCAGGGAAGCAGGGCTGAACCTACAGAATGGAGTTGTCTTCCTCAGGACCCCAGCATCCTTGAGAGGTTGTACAAGGGAAAACTGCTTTCTGATTCAGAGAAAAGCAGAAGCAATGTGTGCACAATCCTAGGCATGGCTAGCATCTTCTAAAGTCTATCGTGAAGCTACGCCAACCTCGGGTCTGCAGACTACCCTGTAAACCAGCTTCCAGGGCCCTGTCCTTGGAGTACTCAATATGAGCATAAAAGATGGTGTTTCTAACCAGGCTTTCTTACCCATGGGCTTAGTAGTGGCTGGCTTGGTGGCAGCTGGTTTGGCCTGTGGCCTGGGGGCCTCTGGTTTCGTAGCAACTGGCCTTGCAGCAGCAGGGAGGGGTCTCGTTGCTGCGGGCTTCGATGCTGCTGCTGGCTTCGCTGCTGATGCAGGTCTGACTGTGGCTGTGTTTGTGGCCACAGGTTTGGCTGCCACAGGCTTGTTGGCAGAGGCTGGCTTCATAGCGGCTGGTTTAGTAAGGACTGGCTGAGCTGGGGCTGGCTGAGCATGCACTGGTTGAGCAGGGGCTGGCTGAGCAGGGACTGCTGGCTTAACAGGGACTGGCTTAGCAGCAGCTGTCTGAGGAGGGGCTGGTTTAGCAGGGACTGGTTTAGCAGAAGCTGTCTGAGCTGAGGCTGATTGAACATGGACTGGTTGAGCAGGGGCTGGCTTAACAGGGACTGGTTTAGCAGCAGCTGTCTGAGGAGGAGCTGGCTTAGCAGCAGCTGTCTGAGGAGGGGCTGGCTTAGCAGCAGCTGTCTGAGGAGGGGCTGGCTTAGCAGCAGCTGTCTGAGGAGGGGCTGGCTTAGCAGGGGCTGGTTTTGCAGAAGCTGTCTGAGCTGAGGCTGATTGAACATGGACTGGTTGAGCAGGGTCTGGCTGAGCATGGACTGGCTGAGGAGGCACTGACTTAGCAGAAACTGGTTTGGCAGGGTCTGGCTTAGCAAGAACTGGCTGGGCAGGGGCTGGCCTAACTGGGGCTGGCTTGGCAGGTGGCAGATTTACAATTGATGTTGGTTTGGTTGTTGTCACTGGCTTCATTGTGGTCACAACTTTGGATGTAAGACTGGAATTAACAGTATGTGGAGTGTTTCTGTTAAAAACAAATCAAACATTACCTGTACCCATACTTTTCTTTAGCATGCTATGAAGAGCCATAGCCCTATGATCTACAGGAAATTTGCTGTATTAGCAGCATGAACATATTGGTTTCTGTAAACCTATAATATTTCATGTTCTACAACTCTTACTTTCAAAACCTGCCCCTAAGGAAATACTGAACAGAATATTAAAATAGAATGATTCAAAATGATTACATTGATTATACATAAATCTGATATTCAATTTTCAATGGATAAGTAAAGGTGGAAAGTAAAAGGGAGGAAGAATAAATATTTAACGGTGTTCTAATTTAAACAACCGAGTTAAGTACAACAAAAATCAGCACTATTTGCTTGTACCATAAAGTATCTACTCCTTGCATGGGGTGGCTCACGCTTGGAATCCTAACACATTGAAAAGATAAGACAGGAGAATCGCCACGAGTTTGAGAC
The DNA here is from genome assembly GCF_021556685.1 of Rattus norvegicus. NCBI lineage: Eukaryota > Metazoa > Chordata > Mammalia > Rodentia > Muridae > Rattus > Rattus norvegicus. The sequence goes on from NC_141542.1 coordinate 106,499,262, forward strand.
CAACCTGGGCCACCAAGTAAATTCCAGGCCAACATGAATTACTCAGTAAGACTGTGTCTCAAAAAAAGACAAAAAGAGAGGATAGAGACAGGGGAGAAAGGAATGCATAACGCAATATCCTCAACTCTATTCACGTTGGCCATACTTCAAACTAGGCTCTGGGCATATAAGATGTGGTTTAAAGTAACAATGTACTAGGCCTGGCTTAGATCTCAAGAGAACTGATATTTAGTCCTTTTCTCATGAGAAGCCTCCTGGTCAACTTGTGAATAAGCCCAGGCTAGGCCACTGGAAGATAAGAGATCATGTAGAGCAGAAATGAATCTTCCCACCTAAGACCAGGCTAGACTAGCCTGGCCATAGCTAAGAAATATACTATCACCAACATAAAGGAGGCCAGTAGAAAGACAGACAGACTGACTTGACAGGCAGACAGACTACACAGCTGAACCCAGTCAGTAATTTATAACCCACAGGATTTCAAATTATTCTTGTTTTAAGCCTCTAAATTCTGGGTATTTCATTACGTAGCAGAAGCTGACCAATACAAAAGGATGTTTAAGAGCTCGCATTATTTAGAGAAGTCATATTTCAATATTTCAATGTCACACCCCATGAAGCTGGGTGCTGGTTGGAGAGCCCTTACAGCTACTCTAGTTCTATGATATCCGGGATAACGATCATAACTACTTACATCTGTCTGTGACCAAACTTCACGCCATTCTTCACTGGTTGGTCCCCTTGGAACCAATCACACTGCTTCCTGAGATCTGGAGGCAGGTAAAATGCATTTCCACCTAGAGGGGGAAAAAAAATCAAACTTTATGTGAATCATATGGAAATTGAAATTAGTGTTGATGAGTTAGTTACATAACTCCTTGGGTAATTCATTTATAGGTAATATGTCCTCAGTGTGAGAAGGCAGACCAGGATTGAAATAAATGTTGCGTAGAGAGTAGAACAGGCTCCAGAGACTTGCAGAACATCAAATTACTATCCAGTTATGTTTAGGGTTCTCTGAATGCTTTCTCAGGTGCACTCTTGCTTAATCGTCCTAAGGCAGAAGCGTGGATCCCTGGGTAAAGCTGAGGCTTCTCTTTGCTTCACATCTTCCCCTAAGTCTTTCACAGGACAGGCCCTCATGATGTGAACACTATACTGTTCATGATCCTCAACTTTCTCCTGAGTGGGGACTACTCACGCTGTCTTATGTTCTATAGACCCTCCCTTGTTGGTTTCATATGAGGCCTGAGCTCATTCACTGTGAACTATGTCAGGTCTGAACTATCCTCATGGAGGATGCAGTCTCAACAGATCACAGGTATAGGGACAAAAGACCCATAAACCAATTAAAAGATGACCTAAGGCCAGTATCCAAAGGTGGGGACTATTGAAAACTAGTTCTTAAGATAACTGCCGAGCAGCTGCTGAAGAGAAAATAAGAGGCAGGGGGATTCTACTCAGGGGCAAGCATGGGTTTGGTAGTAAATCCCAAATCAATGCAAACTGTTCTAGAAGCTTTTCTCAGGCCCCCTGACAGGATAGGCTTCCTTATGGCACAACCAGCCTACTAGGTCATGCATAGTCACTGTGCATTTGGTCCATTTGTAAACCTAGTTGTGGACTCTTTGGGACAACATCAGCGCTTTACGGATAGAAAGCATCAGTCAAACGGGCATAAGTGAACAAAGGAGGACTAGCAATTTGTCTTTGTGTGCCTTGTTGACTTTAGCTCCTAAGTCAAGGCGCAGGGTAGGCGCGCGTGTGTGTGTGTGTGTGTGTGTGTGTGTGTGTGTGTGTGTGTGTGTTGGATGAATGAACAGATCACACCAGCACAGAATGTATTTTCTATGACTGTTCACCCAGCCTTGTGACCTGAGAGTTAAGAGTCAGAATAAAGCCATAGACAGAACACACTAAGTGTGGCCCATACTTACTGCCGACAAAGGAAGGGAGCAGCCTTCCAAAGCGCATCAGAGGCTCCTCGTTGAGCTCAGTCGATTTGTCCATGAATTTGAAGAAGACATCATTGGGCTCACTGGCAAAACTGTAGACCTCCTTGACGTTCACCTTCCTGCCAATGCCCAGAACCACGAAGAAGTAACCCTTGCACTTGGCCTGGAGGATGGCTCTCTGGGCCTCCTCCAGCTGCTCCCTTGGTATCTCCCCGGTCAGCATCAGCACCACAATTTTGAGGTCCCGTGGGTTTGGAGCACTTTCAAAGATGTTCTCTATAGTGTATTCAATGGCATTGCCCAGGTCCATGGTTCCCTGAAGTTGGGTCATCCTCCGGCTAAGGAAGTCTAGCAGCTTTTCCTTGGCACCATAGTCTGTCAGTGAGAACTCCACCTTCACTGGTGGCACACTGGTGTTGTCCACGGACTCATAGGTGGCCTGCTGCACAACAGCCACCCTGGCAAAGTGCTGGGAAGCCTTGGGGTCTGGGCTCAGGTCCAGCTGTCTGACCATATAGCTTATGTACTTCTTCATCTCATTGAACTGGAACAGAGTGGTAGCCTCTGAACTGTCCAAGATGAAAGCCAAGTCTATGTCCACATCGCTGCCTGCTGCCCTCCGGTCCCTGAAGGAAGGCCTCCAGTTGCCGAATCCACAAGATGGGTCAATATTGCAAATGTCTGGGGAAAAAGCACAGTGGCCCATTACCAAATGGTCCTAGCAGCATCCCAACTTTCTGGGAGTCAGGTGACTATGGTCATCACAGGAAATAGGAACTTCGCAGGGAAAAAGGGATGCATACCTAAAATCCACACACTTGGGAGGCAAAGGCAGGAGAATCAACAGTTTGAGGTAGCATATGATATATACTTAGACTATGCCTCACTGCCTTAGTTGTACCCAGATCTCAGTTTCTGTCCCCTCATTTCACTAGATGAGACTTGTCAATGACATAGTCTTCTTAGTGCTCCATGAGGCTAAAACATTAATGTCACTTGCTGCGCCTTAAAGATAGATGTTCTAAAAGAACTTCTGAGACCCTTGAGTGCCCTTGAGTGGCGCTTACATTAGTAACCACACTGAGCCTTGAGTCTTAATTTAACATTATCACTCTTCATTCAAGTGTTCCTCTGTAGTCACAACTTTAGTGGCTATGGCTGGACAGATCCCCATGCTCCAAGAGATGAACAGCTTACCCAAGCAAACGTGGCAGGTGAGGACGTTCTTCAGGAAGTCTCTGAGATCCCTCCTTGCAGGCAGAACCAGGGCATGTCCTACTGCTGTGTTATTGATCTGGTTTAAACAAAGGGAGATGTCAGGATGCACACAGGCGAAAGGAGCCATTATGAAAACACAGAGTAGCAACAGGACAAAATCAATGAGATAAACTGCCCGTGACATAGCATCCTATTATTTGGACTCTGGTTGCTCAGATGATTAATTAGACACTAAACAAAGTGTGTGGTTTGCCTGTGATGAACCGGGGTGGGGGGCTCAAATACTATGGTGGTGGTTTTAGCGGTGGTGGCAAACACTAATCCGCCCCCTCCCTTCTCTCTCCAGGTTAGACAGTTACAAGGCAAACAAGAATGGCCCTTCTTGGAGATGAAAGCATCCTGCCCATCACAGCAGTGGGCATGTGGCATCCAAGTACTGAGTAACTAATGTGAATTGCCAAGGGGATTCCTTTCTGATCTGTAGAATTACATGTGCTTCTGGGTCCTTCGGCTCATGCAAAATAAGATGAACAAAAACGTTCCCTCACAAGAACTCACAGCCAGAAGCCCAAGTTTAACACTGAACTCCAAACCCAGTGTCTGATCCCAAACCAGGTCGCAGTTTGGCAGAGTAAACACTGAGGGACAGTGGCACTGAGCAAGCCATAGCTTGCTGACACAGAAAGTGGTGACCCCCAACTGGCAAGGCACAGAGCCCAGATCACACAGCCTCGCCTCACAAGAGAGAATCCCAAGATACAGAAAGGTGGCAAAAGGGACTAAGGACACCTAATTCTGGTCAGGGGTTCCTGTCCTTTGTATCTATTGTCCATGTGTCTTGACTAGTGTCACTAGAAGTGACCCTGAATATACTACTGGTCAGTTACAATTAAAGATATACAGGTGGGAACAGGATGTGTCCTCTTCATAGACTGGCCAGGAGAGCTAGCTAAGAAAAGGTTTAAATAGTGTGGGGTTGGGAGGGTCCTGAGGCCACTCATATTTTGAGGATCTCACTGAGAAGCTGTAGGTCCTAATGGCCAGCTCTGGGAGAGTCTCCTCCAGAACAGAGTGGGGTAAGCTCTACCCTGTACGTGAGCCTCAGAATCTAGTGGCCCAGCAGCTTCTCCATTCTTGAGACCTTCACTAACTCCAAGACCTTCTAACCCATAAGGTAAAAATGAATAAAAGGTTTAGCAACATGTTACAGGAAGTCAGGGTAGGGTCATATAAAACTCAAATTGAGCCACTTGGTGAGGAGCTAGAGTTGTCCAACTCCACTAAGAGACAGAATCCACCCACAGCAACAACCTCTACTTGGCCAGCAAGAACATAGAGCCTTGCTACCTAGCCAGAGCTACCACCATGTATGGTGGGATCTGGGCTGCCCTAGACACCTCACAAGAGGTCTCGACCATCCCAGCCCACTCAGACCTTTCAGAAGCCAACAGACACAAATTCTACTTAGAGAACATGACATTCCTTAGAGCTTTCTCAAAGATGAGAGGGAGCCAAAGCATGGAGCGCAGACCTGCAAGGCATTGATGAGCTCTCGGTCCTCCTGGCTTGTAAGGAACAAGGGTGTGATCCCTGCATCTGAAAGCTTGAGCACAGCCTCTCGGAGCTGAAGGGATGGTTTTGTGGGCTGATTGCTGAAGAAAATGGCCACTTTCCTCATCAGAAATCCATTCCTCACACGTTTGAAGGTATTCCTGGCCACGAATGACATTGCGGTCTCCAGGCTTGGTTGCTTAGATGTCAAGGCCACTTGGAGATTCTGAATACTGTCTAAGAGGGCAGACTTCTTCTTGGAGTCAGCAAACCGGATCTCTGTGGTCACCTCATTGTTATAGGTGACCACAGCCACTCGGGCACCCCTCGGACAGTTGCTCTCTGCAATGGTCAGATCTCCCACAATGCTCAGAAGCACTTCTCGCATCCGGCTGAAGGTGTCCTGAGTTACCCCCTCAGAGGTATCCAGGGCAAAGGCGAGTTCTGTTGGGAATACAGGGCACTCCAGGGGCCCTGTGGAAAATGAGGGTTTCAGAGATAAGCCCTACTCACCGCAGAGGATCCGTCTCTCCTCAGGAGAATGTGAAGTCACCAATACTCACCATAGCAGCAAGCTATAAAGGAAACAAAGAGAAGAGAGGATGAAAGCCAGGTCCACAGAGTGAGAATGGTGAAGGTAAAAGCATGATGTGCCACAGGCAACAGAGAAGCGAGTACTTACGGCATTTGTCTCTGATGCTTTGGATGAGGGCACATTGCTGTGGAGGAAATCAAAGTGTTAGGAAGAGCAGGTGACAGGCATGTAAGACAACAGCTCACTCTGGACACACACACTACTTACATCAACGGAGTCTCCTCGGTTGCCCCTGTGACCCTGTAAAACCAAGCAACAAAAGTCTGAGAGAGGAAGCAGATGGTGTGGTATGAGAAGGGAAAAGGAATGGGAAAAGAGGGTGGGCACCATCTAATCACATGGGCACAGGTCGGAGATGTCCAAGTAGAATCCAATGGCCTATACAATGAATGTGTGTTAAGTATTTTAATGAGGAGCTGGCTGGAGAGATGGCTCCGAGGTTAAGAGCACTGGCTATTCTTCCAGAGGTTCTGAGTTCAATTCCCAGCAACCACATGGTGGCTCACAGCCATCTGTAATGAGATCTGATGCGTCTTCTGGTGTGTCTGAAGACAGCTACAGTGTACTTGTACACATAACATAAATAAGTAAATTTTTTAAAAAAAATAAAGAAAAGAATTATAATAAAGAGAAAAATAAAGAAACCAAAGGCCATTCTTTAGCCATAGGAACTGAATTGGAAGTAATAGATACCCAACAGACACTGCATAGCCTTGAGCTTCCACAGCCCCTCTGTCTAAATTGGATTCCATCACTGGAGCAGAGGAAACACACTTTTGAAGACAAAGTGTTCTCCCTAGGAGGTGATCTCGCTTTGAGAAACTCCACTCCTTCTACCTGGTAGCCCCTTATTTACTCCTGTAACTCATGACTCTAACCACAACCACTTGGGTCCCTCTCAACTGCTATGGGTAATAAAAGCAGCTTCGCCTGAGGACACAGTTTCCTTTAGGATGCTGGATTTGCACAACCTGACTCTGAGGAAGCATAGGTAAGGAATTATCACATTGTCCCCTCCATGTCAAAAGTAGCTCATCCCCTAGACTCTAGGCACAGACTCATGACAGTCCTCTGGGTTTTGTTCCCATGTTTTGTCAACCTGATGGTTAAGCTTTGGGGCTACTTGGCTGGTTCCCCCTGAAGCAGTTTCTCTTGGCTAGTACCCTGAAATAACTGGCACAACACACCCCATTATTTGTGTCCCCCTTCAGTCTGCCTTCATCATATTCAAAGGCTCAGCCCTCTTCCCGTGCCTTCAAGGAACCACAATCCCTCAAATCCTCCTTGTAGGAGAGGTTGGCCCACTCCTGGTTTGTCTTGTCTGTTCCTCCTTGAACCTCATGCATTTCAGTAGAGGGGCAAACCAAATACAGAAAGAGTAGTATCTATGACAAAGATTCCTCCTTGGCTCTGGGCAAAGCATGACTGATGGATTTTAAACACTGACTCAGTGGCTCGTCCTAGGAATTTGATAAAGGAAGAAAGTGCTCCCCAAACCCAGATTTGGTCTAGCGCTGCAACGTCTACACAATACAATCGTATTGCAACTTGCTCTCTCTGAATAAACCTATAATGAGAAGTTATAAAGGCAAATATTATAATATTCCCCAGATCACAGAGTAACATATAAACCGTATTTATAGCTCAATGGGAAAGTGTTTGCCTGGTGGGAATGGGGCCTTCCTTGGGTTCAATGTCTAGTACCACAAAAAAATCTGTTTATTTTCTTGATTATGGTTCTAGGTTCATGACAGGTACATGCTCTCTGCCTCTGAGCTACATTCCCAGCCCCCATAAAACATTTTTCCAAGCTTCTTATTTCAAAACTCATGTACGCTTTTATCCATTGCTGTGTCAGAAGGTAGTAAGTTTAGTAAACAGATAACACGTACACAGGGAACTGTAACGAAGAGAGAAGAGGGTTGGAAGTTTTCAGAGATTAGATGTAAGGCACCCATCATGCTTCCCTCTAAACATTTAATGACTTGTTAGCGATTGGGTGGATACTTACAGATGGTCCTGGGTAGCCAGGGTCTCCCTTCTGCCCAACTACTCCTGGAGGTCCCGAATTTCCCTAGAGGAGGTAAAGGATGGAATATTCTTAGCTCCTGCAGGGGGAATGGTGGTAGGAGGAATCCATTTCCAACTACCCATCACTGTGAGAAGTCTTTAAAGTTCAGGGGTAAGGATAAAGGACCCCAACAAGCTTCTTTGAGTCTCCACACTGTACAGTCTGGCAGGCTTGGGTAAGATAGATGGTTGCCCCAAAACCATCACTAAAGTCCTTCTGAACGTCCAAGAGAATCGGTAACTGCCAATCAGCTAGATAACTGCTCACAGACACCACTAGCCCATTTCAAAATGACCTAGATGGACTGTCTTTACTGATCAAATTCACTGTGTCATTATTGTTATTAACCATATTCCTGGCTGAAAACAACTGGACTGTGAATTGAGATTCTGTCCGATTAATGTTGGAGGAGAAGTGAATGATCATTGAAGAGAGAAATTTTGAATCAACAGTGGTTAAAGTAAGAAAGGTCTTACCAACCAGGGAATGAGGAGCCCATAGCCCAGGCATGGTTCACCTTGGAGGCTACAGGCTTCCTAAGAAGGCCTTATTGAGCTCTGATTCCTCACATCTGAATAGTCATGACACCACGCAACCCAAGACCTAAGCCTCCCTGGCACCATGAAGGGGCAATCCGTGAGCTAGTGACTTTTGAGACATGCTGGAGGAAGGGTTCTTGGGGCCTCTCCACCATAGGTCATGGCTGAAGGAAGACAGGTGTAGAACACAGCTCTCACAGACTGCGAGGACATTGGTTTGAAACTTGGAATTCCCTTCTACCACCTGGTCTGCCACTGATCAGGCTGAGAAAGAAGTCTCAGCCTCCTATGACACTGCCATACGCCTGCTCATTCCCACTCACCACAGCAAGGCCTGGGCGAACTTACCCTTCGACCTCTGATGCCTTTGGGTCCTGGTGGTCCGTCTGCCCCTGGCTCACCAGGGGTACCCTGGGAAGAGAGCCAAGAAGTGACACATCAAGGTCTTCAAGAGAAGGTCCTGCACATCTACAAACGGCCCCAGTGTATCAGTGCCATTTACAGACAGCCTGGGTTTATGTCATCACTGGCATTACTGCCAAATGGGTTGCGGCATTTACAGGTCTCAGATTCTTCCTTGTAGCCTCAAGCACCATGGACAGCAAGTGCTGCCAACTCCATCCACACAGCATCTCGAGAGCTCAGAGACTTCCTCAGCATGGCCCTGTCATGAGTGGCTGACCCAAGACTGAAGCTGAGGTACTCTGACTTCAGCTCACGGGAATGCTCAGGTATACCCAGAAACACTTTAGATGCCCTATTACTCACCTTTGGTCCCGGATACCCAGGGAAGCCTCTCTCTCCCTGTAAAAGACAAGATGTCAGATACCATCCTTGGTGACTCTCAACGATGGGGACATCTCTAGAAGCTTCAACAGATACGTACTTTTTTGCCTCTGCGTCCTTCACTGCCAACCCCATCTCTCCCGTCATCTCCCTAAGAGGAAAAGAGAGGGCGTTAGTGCAAGCCATTGCATCAGGCACTTGATAGCCACCACATCACAGCACACCCTCAACAGAGGGGGAGTGCATGAGTGTTTTGGGACCAAAGGGCAAGCAGAAGAAGCCTTCCATGTCTGTGCCCTCCTCCACAGGTGTGAGAAAAGTCGTGTTCATAGAGATACTCAGATCTATATGAGCATTATCTATAGTCTCTCTCTAAACAGGAATTCTGACCTTATCCTCACAGACATCCTGAGTCTCCTGTGTGTAGCTCTCACTCTCTGGTCACCAAGCCCTTCCTGTCCTAGCCTGCCACCCTTTCCAGACAGCCCTCCTCCAAACGCCTGGGCTCTGTTATCCCGAGCCCTGCGCCCACGTCATGTGATGCATTCAGAGTGAATGCTGTTAGCTGTCCTACAACGGGAGGAGCATGTTAGGAAGACATATCAGTATTTTAAAGCTCGGGATGATAAATGATCTGGTGTCCTTTCACAGAGTCTTCTTGAAGAGTGACTCATTTTAGGAAAACTCCCAACAGCCTATAGACTTCCTTTTTGCTCGTGAGGCTGCCAGGGAAATAAAACTCATTTTAAAATGAGCAACTTTCACCGTTTCAGCTGTAGTCCTATAATCCAAGCAGGGTTTAATCACAAACTCTTCAGGTCTAAGATGCTTTCTGCATCCTTCATCCCAGTCAGTGAGCCCCACAGGGCACTGGGTGGCCTTACCGTCTCCCCTCGAGGTCCACGATTTCCAGTGCCTCCCTTCGGCCCTGGCTCTCCTGGCTCACCCTACATGGGGAGAACAAAGTTGACACACTGAGCGGAAGCATCTCATGGGGAACCAAGCCCCACAGTTGCTGTACTGATGTTGGGGGTAGTGATGTCCGGCGGAAGGTGCTGCCTACTTAGTCTTTTAGGTTTCTGTGAAATCAGATTTTAATTGTAATAAGCCAGGAACAGCCAGACAAATGCCATGTACTGTCTCACACATGAAGCAGCAAAGGCTGACGTCATGATAGAGTGAACACCCATGATTGGTCGGGACAGAGCAGTGTGGAACAGAGCAGTTCCAACATGCAGTTTAGGCAAGAGGAGAATGGTCTGGTGGGCACCGTGGGATGACTAATTGACAACAATTACATATTCAGAAGAGAGAGTTTCAAGTGCCCCCAAGACAAAGAGATGCCCATTTCTCTGACCTTACCATTATATGTATGTATGAAATTATCACATTGTGCCCTATAAATGGGTACTGTTATATACATATTTTTTTAAAAATGCTAAATGCAGGGGCTGGCAAAATGGCTCAGGAAGTAAAAAATGCTTTTGCTGCCAAGCCTGACAATCAGAGTTTAACTCCCAAATTCCATGTGGTGCAAAAAAGAGAACCAAATCCCACCAAACTATCCAATGATTTTTACATACCTAGTATGGTATACACATAACCACACACATGATAGATAGATAGATAGATAGATAGATAGATAGATAGATAGATAGATAGATAGATAATTATTTGAAAACTTGTTAAAACTCCAATAATAAACGAAATACTGACTATATTTGTGTATGTGCATGTGTGTGTGTGCCTGTGTGTATGTGTGTGTGATCTTGCCATGTGGACTAGGCTGGCCTCAGACATAGAGTAATCCTCCTGCCCCAAGTTCCCACCAAGTCTGAGCCACCACAAGTGGCTCTGTATCTACCTTTTTTCTTTGTTTCGTCTGGGGAGGGTGTTTTGAGACATCTATACAGTCTCAGCCGTCCTGGAACTCAGTATGTAGATTACTTTTGGTCTCAGATTCACTGAGAATCACCTACCTCTGCCTTCCAAGTACTGGGATTAAAGGCGTGGGCTGCCATTAATTGTAACATATATGTGTGTGAACAGTGGAGAAAATTGGGGTTGTGTCTGTAACCACTGGTGCACGGGCCTCAGGCTGAAGGGGAAGGAGCAGAGGAGAGGGCAGGCAGCAGGGAGGCAGCAGCACCCAGTTCAGCAAAGTCCTCCTGTTCCCCAGACAAACCTTCCTCCCCAGCGGACCAGTTCTTCCACGTTCTCCAGGAGCCCCAGCCGTACCTCCGCCTCCCTGTAAGGCAAGGAGGGGATGTCCATGAAGCAACAGACCAAATGTCCCCAGTCAGAGGCCAGTCTCACCCACAAATCCCAAGCACTTAATGACGCCCAGCACTGCACACTTAAGCCCACAGAGTCACAGAGCGGCTCCTGCAGACTCCACACCACCAGCTACCCCAGCTCTAGAGCCAGTATGCTCTGGTTGCCACACTCAGATGCTTACCCGAGGTCCGGGAATTCCTTGTTCCCCAATCAGGCCTGGGGGACCAATGGGACCAGGTGGGCCCTGGGGAGTGAAAGGTCACAGGTGAGTGCAGTTGATCTGAGTCTCAGTAACCAGAGTTACCCAAATGCCAAGCAACCAGTGAGTGAAAAGGCTCTTCTTCATCCGTGTGATGGAATATTACTCAGCCAGTGAAAGGAATACAATTGTGTCAGGTGCTATAATCTGTCTGGAGTTCAGAAAACTACACTACAAGAAAAAGCCAAACATAAAACCCACCTACGGATACGGTTTACATGAAATGCCCAGAAGAGACAAATTCATGAAGACAGGAGGACCGGTGTTTGCCAGAGGTGGGGAGCACAAGGATTGGGGGTAACAGGGGTGGGGAAGGGCAATAAAGATGAAGGGCAGTAAGGATCAGCTGTAGCTTGGGTGGGGCAATAGAGGTGGAGGGCAATGGGGGTGGAGGGCAATGGGGGTGGAGGGCAATGGGGGTGGAGGGCAATGGGGGTGGAGGGCAATGGGGGTTGAAGGTCACGGGAGTTAGGGTGACAGGTGTGGGGATCTATAAGGGTGAGGGAGATGTAGGAATGACAGAGGTGGAAGACAACAGTTTGGGGTTGACAGGGGCGGGCACAAAGGTAGAGTGCAATGGAAAGTGCACAATGCCTCCTTTGGGGTTAATAAAACATTTTCAAATCATTACACAATACAGCAAATGCTCTGGTGCTGTGGAACTGTTACGAGAGGCGGAATCCGTGTCACGTGACCATCACCTTAGTTTTTAGACAAAGCAACAAGGGTCTGGGAGATACTACAAGGGATGGGTCATGCCAGGGTACTGACCTGTGAACCTCTGGTACCCTGCTCTCCTTCAAAGCCTGGCTGGCCAGGACCGCCTCTGTTGCCCTTGGAAACAAGACAAGCAGGTAAACAAAACCAGCTCTCTGCTCTGGACTGGGGAAAGGGTATGGATGGTGACAGTGTGGGCAAAAACCTCACACAGGGCAGCAGCCCGCCTCTCTGAGACTGTTCTATGGGACAGCTTTGATAAATAAGCATATTTTGGGCTGAATCCCCTCTGACACAGGCAAGATGACCAGAGACATGGACACACCTGGCAGAGGGCTGCCCAGACCTCTGCCTGTCAGCCTTTTCCCTCCCCTCCTCCCACTCCAGAATCCACATGAAATGCCTATCATAGAGGAGGCTGAGTTTGGGAGAATGGTAGAGAAAAGGGGAGGGGGTTCTGTAAGCTGTTGGTCAGGGACAATATCTTAATCCCCTGGCTGCATCCAGGAGACTCCTGGAAGTCAAGGTAAGAGACAAGAGACATTCCAAGCCAGTTCAGTGGCCTACCTTAGCTCCTGCAGGCCCCCTTCGGCCAAAGCCACCCTGTGGAAAAAGGCACATGATTTGAGGGGGTGATGCGGATGCGGAATCCTGACACATGTATCCACTCATTGGAGTGCCAACTCCATGCCAGAAACTGGTCCCTACACCTCAGAGGCTGGTCTGCTCACCCGTCCTCCTCAACCCCTCCTCCCCAGTCCTCAGTAGTTTCTACTTCTAGGCTGTGCCTGCGAGTTACTCCAAGGAATGGTTGGGAATGACTTCTGACCTGCCAAGGAAAATAATGGCTTCTGACTGCAGAATCCGAGCCAGTTCCCAGAGAAGAATGAAAAACGGGAGTGAGAACCTCCCCGTGGCTCTAACTGAAGCAGAGTCGAGATGCTTCACTGCGGTGAAGGGAGTCCTGGGCTCTCAACCCTCCCAGCCAAATGCAACAAGAGCAGCCCCAGTGCACACACGTGAACCTGAAAGCTGGGCTCATGTCTTGGCAGCTTCCCTTGGATGTTCCAGAGGTGAGCCTTGGTTTGAAAATGTGAGGCTGCTGCAGAAGGACCCAGGGATTCCCTACCTCATGAATACTCCAGTGGAGAGCTGGGGGAGGGATCTGCAGGTACTAAGCTGTCTCTGCAAGGCCAGGGGCTTGGTCAACCTAGGAGTCACATTCTCTACCCCAAGAGGGATCAGCCCAGCAATTGGCCACTCTGCAGTCAGCACAGTGCTGCCCTCCTTCCTGGGGTCAGTGTGATGCTGCCCTCCTCCCTGGGGTTGGTGTGAATATGAGAGCTGCTCTTGTCCTGCATAGAGAAGCAAGCCAGCCCTGCTCCTCCCTAAGGAACATGCTTTCATCCGAATCCCACCTCATTGCCCACTGGCAGCCTGAAGAGCCCAGAAGAGGCAGCCAAGAAGCTCTCTAACACCCTGGAGCACATCTAATCTGTGTCTGGCATAGCAGAGTCCTCCAGGAAGGGACAAAAGGCCTCTCTGTTGGTCCTCACCCTGAGGCAAACTTACTGTGCTGTATCTCTTGCCACTTAGGGAGCCCCTAATTGAAACTAAAAGAGGCTCTGATTCCAACAGGAGTTTCTGCCTCACCCACAGTAGTGAATATGACCGTCCTCACAGCTGGACTCACAGTCATGTCCTAAGACCGTTTTGAGAGCTGTGTCACAAACACGTATAGAATAGTTCTTGTCTCTGTGTGGCTCAATCATATATCAATCTACCACCACTCCCACACTTTGACATGAGTGCAGAGGACCAGCCGCAAGCCTATTTAGTAAGCATTTGGCTGACAGAGCTAGCTAACTCTCCAGTCTAATGTTCAAACTTTTGAAGGTAACAATTTACTTTCTGTTTTTCAAAAGTTAGAAGTCATTTGAGTACAAGGGAGTCACTCACCTCCCTAGGATGGCCTGTATCTCAAGAACTCTCTGTGGTGGTCAGCCACGGAGCCCAGCAATGCTGAGGACCCTTCCTGAGCTGTCCACTCCTATCCCCCATGCTTTCTGCTCTGTTCATTTTTGAGCAGTGACCCATCCTGGTCACCCACTAACTTCCTGAACTCTGCTAAGGATTGTACCTGCCTGGCCTCTTTTTCCATCTACTAGGCTCTCTGCTCTCCTGGGCCCTGACAGCTTTCAAGAGGCTTCACAAAGGTTATGGACTTCACCTTGGCTTCCGCATTACTTCAGTGAGTATGGAAGAAGTTATTCAGAGACACGCATTCCAGAATGTATTGGAAACACAAAAGCTAAATCACGCTGTGCCCAAGTTTCCTTCTGTGAGTGGCACAAATATAGAAGCAGTGATGGGGGCCACAGGCATCTGCTTCTTCAGCCTTCTTCCCCATGTCCTCCCATCAGCCAGCATTAGTGTTTCCTCTGATGTTTAACTACTTAGTGGGGAAAGGATAAAGGACTAAAGGAGGGAGAAAGGACTGAGGGAAGGCAAGTAATGGGTGATGGTGACGGAAGAAGCTAAGAATGAAAATGTCCTATCAGCAACAGATGTGGTGTACAGATCATCATCTTGCCTTCTACCTTCCTCCACGGGAAGACAAACATGAAAGCCCTTGCTAGCTACCCATGCCATGTTCTGGGGCCTCCCTGAACCCTTCAGAATTGTGAGCCAGTAAACAATCTAGGGTAGCAACATTGAGTCAAAAGAAAAAATCTACCTGTTCTATATTGATGCAAACGATCTTGCTTTTAATACTGTGTCTGTATAGCACAAAACAGGCAGATGGGTAGTTTCAGGAATAGCTCCACATCCCCCAGTAGAGAGCTGTACCATAGCAGAGTGCCAGGCACTATGTCAGGTACCAATCACTTGTCCCTGAGCAGAACCCAATACCCCAAGGTACTCACGTCTTTCCCAGGGTCTCCTGGACTGCCGGGGATACCGTCTCTGCCTGGGAGACCCTGATGTGGGGGTAAAACATTAACATGAAATTCACCTGCAGAGAAGAGCATTAAACCCCAGAGAGTGTCACTGGAGACATGGGGCAGAAAGGTCTATTCCCAGGGAAGGGTCTGTCTATAGGAGGACAGAGATCCAGGCACTCTTGGGAAGCATCAGGCTTAGGGTCACAGAGATAGTGATCACCCCTTTAAGAATTTTGCTTCACCAGAGCTCTCTGCACACAGCTGCAGGGCACAACTGCTGCCTGGGAGCAGCCCCGATGCGCAGTCCCACAGAGGCTGCCTTCCCAGGCACACACATGTCGGCCTTGGGGGACAGCGCTGCTGGGCTCAGAGACTCTGCAGTTCATGGGGGCTGCAGGTGGTGAGGCATGAATGCCGTGAGAGTCGTTTGTTGCCCTGAACGCAGAGGTTTCTGGGTGTGGATTACTGTACCATGGGGCCAATGTCGCCCGTCTCTCCTTTGGGTCCTCTCTGCTGGCTGTCCCGTCCTGAGTCACCCTGAAAACAACAGGGTTGTCGAATGAGCCCCACATAAGGAAAGCCACAGCCATTAGAATTCTTAGCAACAGACTGAAGGGAGGGCTCTCAAAGACAGTCCTTTGAGCTACCTCCTGCCCAGCTAACACCCAGAGCCTAACAGTGGCCCCAATGGGGTGGCACAAATCCTTCCCTACTGGGGACACTCAGTCTCACATTGCATCCTCTCCCATGGAGGTGGGTGACGTGCAGAACAGGTCATCTCAGCAGTAGTCTTTCGCTTAAAGGGTTTACAAATCCTCGAACCAGAAAGCTGCATCAGACACATTCTAAGGCAAATGTATCCATTGGGCATCTTGGGAAGACCCTCCTACTGAGGGACTTGGAAATGCTTGTTGTATTGGAAACAAATCATCTCCAATGATCCCCCATACGGAAAGGACAGGAAAAACCTCATATTTTATCAGAACATCGTGATGCAATTTCAAAATGTAAATGACCCCCTTCTCCTCCCTCCTAAGCCTCCTCCCGTGAAATCCGTGAAATCCGAAATGGTGAAATCTTTCTTACCGGGTCACCTCGAATCCCCACATCTCCTCTCTCGCCTTTGTCTCCTTTGGGTCCTTTGTCACCCTAAATCAATCACACAGTGGAAGTTTAAAACTAGATATTTCTGGTGGATTTTTTTGACAAGTATTGTGTGAGTATTTGAGATCTATAACATGATGTCATCATATATACAGACACACACACACACACATATATATATATACACATATACATATATATTCACACACATATATGGGCGGTTGCTATGACGAAGAAAGTGATTATCTATTGTCCCACTACTTTGTTTCTGTGATCAATTAGCCGGTGCCTGCTATTCTGACCAGAATATTAACTATAACCCTCAAGCTGCACCTTGGACCTCTATGCTGTTCATCAATGTCACAGCCCTCGCTCTGTAAGTCCCATCAGAATGCCTGTCGCCATTCTCCCACTTAGCATGAACCTGAACCTGGAAGACATCACATCCTGTCTACGATTTATTTTCTTTGTAAGTATGTATATGTGTCTCTGTGTGCGCCTGAATGCAGTATCTGCAGAGGCCAGGAGAGGGGTATCATATTCCCCCCAGAGTAGGAGTTACAGGCAGTTATGAAACATCCAGTCTGAGAGCTAGGAACTGAACTGGGGTCCTCTGTATGATCAATGTAAGTTTCTAACCGCTGAGTCATCTCTCTGGTTCCCCAAATCATGTCAAAATATTCCTGATGTGTTTGGCCAGTCTGCAGATGTTTCCTGGGGAGCCTCTCAGGACCATGCATTGAGAAATGTGTTTACAAGAGAACAAACTCGGTCTCCACCCTGTGGGGCTCGCCAACACAGGGTCTCACAGCTGAGAGGGGCCCTCACTCACACATCTACCAGGAAGCCTGTGGGAAGAATGCTAACTGGTCCCTGGGGAAGGTGTTAAGTCTCCCGCCCTCTCCAGGACAAGGAGAGAAGAGCACACCTACCCTTCTTCCAGGACTCCCCTTTTCACCAGATGAACCAGGCAGCCCCTTGTCTCCCTGTAAAGACAATGAGAGTGGGTTGTGCAGTGTGACCGCTCCTGTGGATGCACTGCTGTTGAGCAGGACCCCGGGAGTAGAACAGTCGGGACATGGGAGGTAAAGCCTGTTACGTACCTCTTCACCATCCAGACCGTCCAAGCCAATTTCTCCCAATTCACCCTGAGAAGGAAACAGCAGACAGTGAGTGCAGCAAGTTATCCCCGAGAGGGAGACAAAGAAGCAGGATCGGGGGAGTTTTCATTAAAACAAACAAATGTTTTAGTACCTTCTCGCCTGGGAATCCTCGAGAACCCTGGAAGGTAAGGGGGCAGAGAAAACATGAGTGACCCAGAGGCAGTGCCTCAGGACAGAAGCTGAGGGATGCCCCTTCACCTGCGTCTGAATACCCTTGGTTCTGAGGGTTCTATACATTGAACATACATTCTGGCTTGCCTCCTGCCTCGCTGCCAGTTGCGGTGTTAGAAAGTGAATTTGGGTGGTCTTTCTCCCTGGGAAGGAGAAGTAGCCCCAAAGACAGAAGGCCAGTTTCATGACTTGCAGTGTGCTGACCTTCCCTTCCACCTTTCTCTCCAGGTCAGCATGCAGCCGACCCTGGAACCCCAAACAGTTCTTTCCCTGGCTCCTCCGAGGGCCCAGCCAAAACCTTGCACTTCATGACTGACTCCTGGCTGCGAAATGTTTTCATGGGAAACTATGTCTCCACCCAGGTTCCTTTCCAATGGTAGCCTGTGCTCTGGACCCCTGACTCACCCCAATACAGAGCCACCGTCAGAGAGAGACCCTGGCTACTGGGCTCTGAGAATAGAGAAACCCCAGCCTGCTACCCTCCCTCCTCAAGGCACATGGAGAGCTCTTATCTTCCTGCGCGCTCTGCACTGACTCTCCTACACAGGAATCCATACTGTACCTTCACTCCTCTCTGGCCGGGGCAGCCCTGGAAACCTTGTGTGCCATTCACACCCGGGGGACCTCGCTCACCCTGTAAAGAGAACAAATGCATTTTGCAGACAGGAATTCCTTGCCTGGTGTTTCATCTAATGCAAAGAATAGTAAGCAGCACAAAGAGGGCTTCATCTACCAATATCCTCAGTCCCCCAGCTCCTGACTGAGCAAGAATTCACTGCTTCATGGACTGGGGAGTGGGCTCCGGGATGGTTGCAGTGTCCAGGGGGTATTGTTCTTTCCCCTGACCATTGTGCTGTATTGTCATGGTTTCCCATGGCAACAGGGTCAGCACTGACATCTTTATCTGGTCTAGATACCCAGAGACGTCACTTGCTCTCCCAGGAGCCCCTCTATCCCATATCCCAGAGAAGGTCCTTGTTCTAGGGTCCCAGAGCCTCACAGACTTGCCAGAATCTTGCTACATAACAGCTCAGGCAGCTCATCATCCTCCTGCCTCAGCTTCTCAAAAGCTGGGATTAGGAGTACACACCACCCACCGGTTTCTGCTCATATACTTAGTGGGCACTGGACACACCATACTTCCCCCACTCTGAAACAGATCAGGTGTCCCTATGCACTCTACACACACACTCAAAGAATGTTCTTAGCGCGGGAATGAAAGGAAAATGGTTAAGTAAGTTAAGAGAAATTTTTCTCCTGATGAGAAGGCCCCTGGCCACCGGACAGGCTACAAATCCCACCATTCAGTCCCCACATGGGAAGAATAGGAGCCAGTAAAACCTTAAGGGGCAGGAGAAGGGAAGCTTTTACTCACGGGTCCACCTTCATCGCCTGGATAGCCTCGGTAGCCATCTTCCCCGGATATACCCTGAAATAAAGCACACGAGTCCCCACATCACCTGTGTTCTGCATAAAGTGTCCCAGCAGAGCCTTTGCTCAGTGGAGCAGTGGTGACACACAGTGTGGTAGTGGGCGTCACCAAGAGCTGAGCATGCTCCCACTCGCTCTCTATTCCACTGGGACATCTCTTTTCCAAGAGAGCTGTGGCACTCCTTCAAGGTAACCAACCTCAAAGGGCCCCACTGGCCCACATCGTGAGGCTGCCAGTGGGCACGCTTGGGTCTTTCATTGTTTTATGAAATGATAGATCCATATGTCAAAGAGCAGATTGTCCCATCCAGTGGAAGAGGGAAACATGGCAGGCGCTTGGGCCATCTCCACCACTAGCAAGACACTGGTACTATTGACTGAAGAACATTACCTTGGAAACCTAGCATTGGCAATATGGTCAGGGAGGGCCCTTCTGCCTCTCTCATATCCATCCATGATACTCAGGAAGTCACCCAGCCAAATAGTGTCAGAGCCTGTGGTGTGAAGTCTAGCCTGTGGTGTGAAGTCTAGCCTGTGGTGGGAAGAGTACCATCTCCATACCTTTGGTCCGATGCTGCCGATGGGCCCTCTGTCTCCCCTCTCTCCAGAGCACTTGCATGGAACCCCACAGCAAGCTTTCTCAGCAATATTATCCTGCCAAGGAAAAAGTAAATACACATCAAGGAGAGAAAACAGAAAAACACCATGGGGCTGGTATCAGTCCCAATCTGCTACAGGAAGCTACCTAATGCCACTCCCTCAAAGGCTCGCTGCAGCTGAGGGCTGAGCTCTCTGCATAGGATGGGAAGTTGTTGGTGGAAGAGAAAAAAAAATCAACTATGATAATTCTTATCCTAGACTAGGTTCAGTTTCCAGAAGTTTCTGACACTCAAGGTTTGGATTTTCAGTATAACCTCTATGGTGGTTTGAATAGCTATGGTCCTCATAGAATCATGTGTTTGGATGCTTGGGCCATAAGGAGTGGCACTATTAGGAGGTGTGGCCTTGTTGGAGTAGGCGTGGCCTTGCTGAAGGAAGTGTGTCACTGTGGGGGCAGGCTTTGAGGTCTTCTATGCTCAGACTCTGCCCAGTGTGTATCACAGTCTCCTCCTTGTTGCCTGCAGATCAACATATAGAACTCTCATCTCCTTCTCCAGCACCATGTTTGCCTGTGCAGTGCCAGGCTTCCTACCATAATGATAATGGACTAAACCTCTGAACCTGTCAGCCAGCCCTAAATAAACGTTTTCGTTATAAGAGTTGCCTTGGTCATGGTGTCTCCACACAGCAATGAAACCCTAAGACAACCTCCTTACGCCCAAACCACAAACATAAAACCCAACCGACACATTGAAGCAACCTGAAGTCAAAGAACATTCTAAATTAGAGATCCACCTCCCGCCTTTCTCTGAGCCACGGTTGGGATGGTGGAAATCAGGACTGGCCTGGGGGAGTCCTTGGAGAAGCAATGGGTTGGCAACATGTGGGGCCCTGGGCCCTGAGCCAGGATCTCCACAATCTGGGTCACCAGCCGCCTCTGCGTCCCTGACCTTACACATCCCGAACACATTGCCGTTCACTGAATTAGTGCTCATCCTGTGCGCCGCTCCCCTTGCTCTAGGCTGAAGCTGCTTCCACTCAATAAAAACATCCCAGTTTTTAGGACAGAGGAAGAGAGGGCAGCACCCCTCCGACTCTCACAGTCTTAGTCACTGAGAATCACTGACCACGCCCCACCCCACTCCCCATCCCAGGAGGTAGCTGCTCTCAGTGAGAGAAGAGCCCAGAAAGGGAGGTAGGAGAGGACTTCTCCACCTGGAAGTGGTCTCCGTCCCTTTCCCTGCATATTCTTGATTCCATCATACAGAAAAGACAGATGCCATATCCAGGACTCATACAGCCATAAAGCAAGCCTTGAGGGAGTCCGTGATCCATCCGTGTTCCCTTCCCCCAGTCACCAGGCCACTAAGACATCTGGCTTTGCTGCCTTGAGATGCCGTCAATCTAAAACCGTGTGTGTGTGTGTGTGTGTGTGTGTGTGTGTGTGTGTGTGTGTGTGTGTGTGTGTAACTCTTTAAAAGAGACAGAGACTCACAAGCTGCTCCGCCAATTCGTAGTCCAAGTCAAGCAAGTTGAGCCTCAGGGGCCTGTCGTACATGAAGCCCCGCCCGAACTCCACTTGCATCAGCCGCTCCAGGTTAGCCACACGTTCAAGACCCACCAGGATCAGGGCTTGGACACCTGTGAGACATGAACCATTTAATACACCTCACCTAGGCATTAGAGAGCTGGATTTCATTTTTCCTGACTCTATGAGGTGATCTGTGGGGTGGAGGTATAGCGTTGCAGTCCAGCTATTTTTATTCATTTTGGAAGGGGAATACAAGTGCCTTGTGCACCGGGGCATGAATTAGGTTCTCCTTCTACCCTTGGGAACTGAACTGAAGCTAACAGGCCAGGCAGTGGCTGCTTTCCCCACTGAGCCATCTCTCCGCCCCATGCTGTTCACTTGTTGGTGGTCCCGGGAATCAAACCATCCAGTTGGGAACACGAAGTACGGCTGTTAGGCACACTTTCTGCCACTGAGATACATCCCCAGCCCGTCAAACTTTTGCTGTAACCTACCTGTGTTTAATGAAACCAGTCTGCTACTTGGAAGAGTTGGGATACTGAACTCTTTCTGAGTTACTGAAGTGGCCTCTGTAACATGTCACCTCTGACCCTACAGACCTGGAGTGTACCATGGGAAGGACTGAAGTATTAACGCATCTAACACATCAGGCCACAGCAAAGCCCTCTCCACTGTCCCGGAAGGGACAAGCTAATAAGTAGAATGCTTAGGTGCGTCTGGAGAGATGGCTCAAATGATTAAGAGTGTGTGCCACTCCGAAAGAGGACCCCGGTTCAGTTCCAAGCACCCACAATGAGTAGCTCACGACTGTCTGTATCTCCAGTTCCATGAGAGCCAATGCCCTCCTCAGCCTCAGAGGACCTCTGTACATACTTGGCACACACACACACACACACACACACACACACACACACACACACACACCAGATAGATAGATAGATAGATAGATAGATAGATAGATAGATGATAGATGAACAGATAAATAAATAAATCTTATTTAAAGATAATGTGCTTGAATAGTTCTGCTTCCTTAACTTCTAAGCAGTGGTTCTCAACCTTCCTAATGCTGCAAATCTTTAATATAGTTCTTCATGGTGTAGTGACCGCCCCCCAACCATCAAATTATTTTTGTTGTTACCTCATAACTATAATTTTATCGTTAAGGAGCATGATGTAAAAATTTGATATGCAGAATATCTGATATGCTGCTACCCCTATGAAAGTGTTCTTAGAGCCCTTATAGGGGTGACCCACAGGTTGAGAACCCTAGCTCTAGAGCCTCTGGGATTGACAACTGCTTGATAGCCAGTGCTGGGATATTCCAAAGCTCACCTAACCAAACAAGGCTACTCATGTAGCCGTTGTCAAGTCTGCTTGATAAGTGCTTGTGTGGCTTATTTTATATTAATTATGTGTATACGTGATTAATACTGGTTACGTTACATTGATTTAGTGGTCTAAATACTAAGCTGCGATAACTGATGGTGTGACGACTTTCTGCTCAGCACGTCCCATCCCTGACGCATGTTGCAGCCTTGTAATCATTTGCAAAAGCCTCGTGCATTATGGGTGTTCCCCCTGGTCAATGTGCCTGACGTTGACCTATTCCTGGCTCAGAAGTAGCTTCAGTACTCTTATGTTAGAGCCTAAGCAGGGAAGAAGGAGCCAAGATGGCAGGACAAGCGCCTCTGATGGACCACACCCAAGGACTCTATTGACAGATCTCTCTCAGTAAAGTGGCCAGTCTGCCTTGAGCAGAGGAGAGAGGCTTTCTTCTCACAGTGTGGAAGCCTAGGACCTACCTGCTTGACGGAGCTCCTCAGATGCTCGGTATAAGTCGGCCATGTCTCC
The DNA here is from genome assembly GCF_021556685.1 of Rattus norvegicus. Lineage (NCBI taxonomy): Eukaryota > Metazoa > Chordata > Mammalia > Rodentia > Muridae > Rattus > Rattus norvegicus. The sequence continues at coordinate 106,522,026 of NC_141542.1, forward strand.
ATCGGCTCCATCCGTGAAGTGAATGACGACCTGCAAGTGACAGAGGAGTCAAGGCTCACCCATACGGCTAGGGAGCATCAGAAACAGTCGGGAGGGAACTGAGTGGTCATGGTGAGCCAATTCCTCCTCCACAGCTGAGGAGTCTGAATGGTGACCTCTTAGGAGAAGATGACTGAGCCACCAGCAGCCAAAGGGATGACTATGTGAGGGCCCGAGGAGAAGGCTGCCATTTACAAATCAAGCAGCAAGGCTTTGGAGCAAAGCAGCCCTGCCCAGGTCTTGCTTGATGCTGGCCTTCCAGCCTCCAGCACTGGGAGAAAGAAATCCTTGTGGTTTAAGGCACCATGCCTGTGGTATTTTGCTTGGCAGCCTTGGCGGAAAAAAAAAATATAGAGTGCACATAATGTGACATAGTGTGTGTGTGTGTGTGTGTGTGTGTGTGTGTGTGTGTGTGTGTGTGATATATGTCCATTGTGGTGAATGTGTATGTGTCTGTTTTATATATATATATATATATATATATATATATATATATGCATGCAGTGGTGTGTAGGTGTGTGTGGGCGGCAGGGGGTGTTATGTGTATGTGCATTGTGGTGAGTGTGTATGTCTTATTTATGTAGTGTGTAGTGTGATGTGTGTACATGTATGTGTGTGGTATGTATGTGTGTGGTATGGAGATGTGTGTAGCATGTGATGTGTTTATGTTTTGTGGGGATGGGGGAGGCTAAGGGAGGCTAACGAGAAAGAAGACATATAGAATTAGAGTCAGTCCTTAAGAATGTAACTCTCCTCACAGGCAGGTGCTAGCAACCCCATCCCACCCACTGCGATGCATGCTAATCCCTCAGGACAGACTTCAGGAAGCTCAGAGCACTGCACAGGGCCCCTGGCCCTGGCCTGCTTACCTTCACAGTGTCAGGTGACGATTGCCTGAATTTGTTCTGGTACAGCTTCAGCGTGTCAGCGGTGAGGACGTATGGGTGCTGGCTGCGCATGGTACGGAACTTCTCGAACAGGTCTGGCTGATACTCGGCAAAGTCAAAGGCTTCCACTGGCCCAGAGGGCGTGTTGGCCACCACAGACACCCGCACAGTGGGCAGCTGGTTACTGCTGCAGCTGATCCTTTGTATCTGGCTGATTCTATTCAAGATGGTGTCCACCTTGGACTCGAGACCCTTCTGACTCACAAACACGTTCTGATCTCGAGATCCATCGAACCCCAGAATGACTTCCAGATTACAGGCTGGCGGAGAGAGAGGCAGGGAGAGAGCAAAATGAATCCTCCACATGTGAGCCCAGAGAAGGAACTAGCTAGATCTGACTCCCTCTTACTGACAAGGACCAAAACCGTGGGCTACTTGAACATATGTCTGCTCTTTGCGGGGGTTAGTTACTTGGACATAATAGTGTACATTTGGTATTCACTCAGGTTGGTGTTAAAAATCCAAAGTACTTAAGAATACAAATGCCCCAATCCAGGCAACCAATCCAATAAGCACAGTGAGGCATACTATAACCCCGGCGCCAGCCTACTCAGGAATTCTGTGAATTCTGGGTCAGTCTAGGCTCCAAAACAGAGTATGTCTCAAGAATTATCCTTTTAAAGATAAGTGAGGAATCTTACTATCTGGGGAATCAAACAGTGGGAGAAAAAGTAAAGCGTATAAGACTTTGACTCTTATCTTGGAAGAACATTCTAGAGTAGTGAGTAGGTGAGCACCAAGGACATAAATAAGTGTCCAAGGCAACCACGAGCCTGAGGAGCCCCCAGGACGGCACTAAGGCTGTTCTCAGCATCAGCGGGAAGAGCGAAGCTATGCACACGACAGTTACCTTTGGAAACATCGGTCACACCAGGACAGAGGGTCTCGTGCATCGCGTCATGCAGAGTCTCGAGCACCGTCTCACTCAGTTCCGACAGCTCCTGTACGCTGCCTACCCGGAAGGCTGTGGCACTGTTGGAGGCTATCTTCCCCACCTCCTCAGAGTCGATGTTCCTCACGCCGACAGCAAACACCTTGACACCTTTCTGGGTGAGAGCCAGGCTCACATCCTGAGCATCCTCCACTGACTTTCCTCCCGTGATCACGAAGGCGATCTGAGGGACCCGCTCGTCCAGGCGGCTCCCAGCCTCGGACACAAAGTGATTCTTCAGCAGGTGCTCAATGCCCACCCTCGTGTTGGCGTGCCTCCCTCCTTTGTAGATGACCTTGTTGATGGCATCGATAATCTGCCTTTTGGTAGAAAAGTCCCTCAGGAAGAATTCATCCGTGGGGTCTGAGTTGTACTGGACCAGCCCCACTCTGATGGAATCACCATCTTCGTAGACCGTGTCCACGATTTCAGATGCAAAACGGAGCACTTCCTGGAAACTGTCCCTCCGAAAGTTGATGGAACCATCCAGCAGGAACACGATGTCGGCCTTCTTCTTCTCTACAAGTGGATCACAAGGAAGATGAGGAGAGCCCAGCCTCCAAAACAGCACACAGTGCAAATCAAAGTAACTAATGTTTCCACCATGCTTGTTCATGAGGAACTGTCTCTCCACACGATGCCCCTATAACTCCACTGCACAGTACACTAAACACTGGGAGAAAGTGACAAGTCACCTAAATAAAGAGGAGAGGAAGTAAAGAACTCTCCTGCTGGAGACAGGAGGACATGGGGGACATGTTTTCCTCTACAATTTCAAATGAACTATATCCCCCGCAGACACAACCCTGAGAAGTGAAAATTATTTCAAAGAAAGGAGTTACTGTTTAATTTAAACCACATTCAATAACCATGCACCAAATGGCTCCTACCTGGCCGGGAAGAAGGGAATTCTACCTCAGGAGGCTGAGGGGTAGGTCCAGAGGGTCCAAAGGAAAGCATGACCCTCTCTTCTATGTTGGGAAGCTCTCTGAATTCCCGAACTGTGAAGACCAGCCTGGGGTCGTTGGTGATGGTTTGCAAGTCTGTCCTATCGATGTTCTGGTCTCCTATTCCTAAACTCATGATCCCCGAGGAGCTTATGACTTGGGCATGCCTAGACACATCGTCCTGAGACTTCCCACCCAGGAACAAGACCAGGTGTTGAGGGACCCCATCTTCTATCCGGCTCCCAGCAGACTTCACAAAGAGGTTTCTTGCCACAAACTCCAGGGCTCTGCCAGTGTTCAGGGGAGACCCTCCTTTGAACCTCAGACGCCGGATGGCTTCAAGCACACTGTTCTGTGACTTGTGGGTCTTCAGGTAGAACTCAGGGAAGACATCGTTGCTGAACTGCACGACCCCAATCCTCACTTTATTGGGGCCGATGTTGAGTCTGCGGACAATCCTGCTGACAAAGTCACGGATATGAGCAATACCGTCAGGCTTCACGGCATCGGAGCTGTCGATCAGAAAGACGATGTCCGCAGCATCACTTTCAGCCACTGCCGACAAAAGAAAAGGTGGGGTTTAGTTCCTGAGCAGCCCTGCTCTGACTTCCCTCCTACGTCAGGTTCTGGAACTTGCGTAGGTGGCACCCATGGTGACCCAGCACTAGAGTGATATTCCAACACACGCACTGGGCTTTTGTAAGTTAAGTCGCTAAAAGCTGGTTTTCCAGGTTGGTGGTGCTTAGCAACATACCTAATGGTCTGAGTCCAATGCTCAGATCGCAGAAAAGGAGAGAAACCACTCTTAAAAGCCGTTCTCTGGCATACACACACACACACACACACACACACACACACACACACACACACACATTTTAAACAAACAAAACCCCCCTGATATTCTAAGTGCAGCTAATACCTGTTCCTTCAAATGTTTTAAGTCATCCAAAACTTTCTCTAAGATAACTTTTGTTTTGTTTTTTGTTTTTGCTTTGGCCTTGTGGCCTGGGTTACTACTAATTTAAAACCTATAGCCACAGGATTATGAAGGACCAGAGAGACTGGGATCGCTGAGGTCAGCATCTTCATCATAGGGAGAGAGAGAACTGAAGTCAACTGTCCTCACTTGGCTGCTGTGTCCAGCACTAAGATACACCCCACGGGGCTCCCCAGCATGTGTTGCTGTCCCACCTTCATCCATGGGGTAAAGGGTTCCTACAACACAATGCTGTATGCCAAGAATCACAATTTCCCCCAGATATTGGCTTGCTTATAATCCTTAAATTTTGTTAAATTGTTTTTTAGTGAAGCCATGGCATTTATTTTTTTTCTTTTTACCATTCTCTGTTCTCCACATGACTCGCTTTTTAACTTGTAGAAAGTCCAGACTGTGAAGTTTTTTTACTTTGTTTTGAGTTTTCCTTTTAATCTCACAAAATTACCTGCAAACGATTGCATTAGGTCTATGAGAAACAGAAGTGATTTCATGCCCCGTGCCCACATTAGTTCATTATGAATATACAAATGTTCTAAAGTAGAAATGAATCCAAAATCTGAAGCAATTCCAGTCCCTAGCATTTTGAATTAGAGATATTCAACTTGTATAAAAGTAACCAGAATATCTTGGGAGAGGCAAGCCACATTCTCCTGCTGGAGTTCCAGATGCCTCTCAGGACAGCCTTTAACTAAATGAATAGGCTGTCTCGGTGAACTCTGACCTGTTATTTCCTCAATTCCTGGCTTTTACAGTGCAATACTACAAAATGACGTGTTGAGCTGATTATGAAATGAAGCTATCAGTGAGCTGGGTTACAACCTTGGGGTCTCCTGCTGAGTACACCCCACCATAAGGCTTCAGCATCAGACAGACTCTGACTGTGGTGGGGTAAGATAAAGATAGAAGTACCCCACCAACTATGTCTAAATACAAAAAGGAGAGTACTGTCTACAATCCCAAGGATGGGCTGCCCACTGTTCGGTGAGTAGGGTCGACAGTTACACATTTCCAGTCTTTCCCAAGGCCTTCCTCCTACACAGGAATGATGGCAATGGCCACATGCAGAATTACCTCAAACTTCTGTGAAGTCCCAGATCCTGGCTGAGGAACCCCTGCGTCGAGCCTTCCACAGTACTCACTACCACAAGCTCAGACCCTGTATACCCTTCAGATCCAGCCCCCATCTCCCTGCACCACACTGACAGAAAAAAAGCTACCTTACTAACAGTGCATCCTAGTATTCTTAGGCTGATAGGAAAGACTTCATGAAAACAAAGGACCCTCCATTTTTAATTCTTTTATGTGCTGGTTGGCTTTTGACATAAACTAGAACCACTCTGGAAAGAGGGAAGACCGGTGAGCAAATCTGTGGGAGCATTTTCTCAATTAATGATCAATGTGAGAGGGCCCAGCCCACTGTGGGTGGTTCTACACCTGGGCAACTTGTCCTAGGCAGTAGAAGGAACCAAGCCGAGCAAGCCACGGTGAGTAAGTCAACAAGCAGCATTCCTCCGTGGTACTTGTCTCTGATCCCGCTTGAGCTTCTACCCTGACTTCTCTCAATAATCAACTCTCAGGACTTATTAGCCAAATAAAAATAAGCCTTTCTCTCCAAGGCGTTTTTGATCATGGTGTTTAGCACAGCAAAAGGAAGCGAGTTAAGACACCTTATTACAGGGGCCATTGAGCCTGGTCTATTTTATATCGAAAATATGCAGGAGATACATACATTTTCTTTTCCATTCCTCTGTCAGTGGGTTGGTTCCTTTACTCACTATTACACAGAGTGCTAAAGCACACACTTTGGTGTGTCGATCTGGAGTCCTTCAAATAAGCACCCAGAAGTGGTGTATCCAGATTGTATGAAGACTTCTTTCTAGTTTTTTGAGAAACCTCCATAAAGGCCTCCATAGTGGCTAAACCAGTTTACATTCTCACCAGGCGCACAGGAGAGCACTGTTTTGTCCATATTATCACCAGCACTTGTTGTTATTCTTTTTTTTAATGGCTATTCTGACTGGGGTAAGAATCTCAAGAAAATGTGGTTCACATACACAATGGAATTCTTTTTCAGCCATAAGGAACAAAGCTACACTGTTCTCAGGGAAGTGGGTGCCCCTAGAGATAACGTTAGGTGCGTTACACCAGTCTCAGAAGGACTATTTCCTCTCATTTGTTGTTTATAAAGATGCATAAAACCATAGACACAAAAAATAGAAGTTAAATTGTCTAGAACAGCGGTTCTCAACCTAAGGGTCTTGACCCCTTTGAGGGGTTGAATGACCCTTTCACAGGGGTTGCCCAAGACCATCATAAAATACAGATGTTTACATTATTATTCATAACAGTAGCAAAAGTGTAGGTATGAAGGAGCAAAGAAAATAATTGTACAGTTGGGGGGAATCACCCCAACGTGAGGAACCATATTAAAGAGTCAATGCATAAAGAAGTTGAGAACCACCTATCTAGGCGATCAAAGAGAAGGAAGTAAGAAAAGGGAGAATAACTTGATATGGGGGTGGGGGGGTGCTCGGTCTACAAGTGTTAAAACTTTAATATACAAGCATGCAGGCATGCACACAAGTCAGCAAGCAGCCCGGCCTCTGCAAGCAGCCCCGCCTCCGCAAGCAGCCCCGCCTCCGCAAGCAGCCCCACCTCCGCAAGCAGCCCCGCCTCCGCAAGCAGCCCCGCCTCCATGGGTTTTACCTGAAGGGGGATATCGCGTACTGGCCAGGATCTGCTGGATCTGCTGTGAGGTTAGAGTGGTGATGGGCGTCAGCAGCCTCTGCTCCAGTCTGGGCAGCTCCCTGAAGGTGCTCACGGAGAACACATACTCAGGACTCAGGGAGATCTTCACCAGTTCTTCCTGGTCTGTGTGTCTGGCTACGGTGAGAGGGGCCACGCCAAACTGCTTGAGTTCCACAGCTGAGTCGTCCACCTCATCAGCAGACTTCCCAGACGAAATGAGGACTAGGAACTGTGGAACACCCTCTTCTATCCGGCTCCCAAGCGGTCTCTGGAAGATGTTCTTCAGCACATACTCCAGGGCGTTTCCAATGTAGACTTGCCTCCCACCCTTGGGCCGCAGCCTGCGCACAGCGTTCTGTACTTCGTCCTTGCTGAAGTGGGCGTTCAGAGGAAACTCCATCTTGGTGTCCTCACTGAACTGGATGACGGCTACCCGGGTGGTGTCGAAACCTATGTCCAGGTACTCGACTAGCCTCTCAATCAGGGTACGGATGTGCTGGAACTCTGCGCCAGCGTTTTGGGATCCATCGATGAGAAAGACCACGTCTTTCTTGTTACCAGGACCTAAAAAGCAGATATGACCATGGTCTTCAGTCAAGGGCATCATATTCCAATCACCCTTGAGCCACTTCCTAGGATCAGTCTGTCATCAGATCAGTGCCCTATGGGTGAGAGACTCTAGTATCAGGCACTATAGGGAAAACACCAAGAGGAGGAGCAAGTCCTGTGTGTTGCCATATCTGAATGACAGACGAAGGAGGAGAGGAACCAGCAAGAGGCATGGAAAGGTGAGCCCGAGGGAGACAAAACCGAAGAGTTGTTTTAGGAAGGAGGCATCAGCGCTGGTAGGAACTGCCCACTGGCCTGGCACCAGTGTTTTGAGTCAGCCACTGGGACTCTGGAGAAAGCACTTTCTGAGGAAGGGTGAGCAATGAGTTAGACAGGAGAGACTCCGTGCAGAGCACATGTAAGCCTTTTAATGGTGCAGGCTCTTCTATAGGCCACTGAGAGAACTGGTCTGAGCAATGCACAATTATCACAAGAAGAATCATCCAGAAGAGTGGAGAATGGAGCAGGAGTGACTAGAGCAGGGTGGAGGAGGCATGAAGAGGGTGTGCAGAGCAGGTTCAAAGAGAAGGGCGGAAGTGGAGACAGGCCATCCCAGAAAAAAAAATCACTCTGGGAAATGAAACCATCACCAGGAGGGACCCAGCAGAGCTTCTGAACATCCTCTAGGAAGTGAGACTCGGTCTGCAGCTGAGAGCAAGGCATGGGGAGAGGGGGGTTGGAGGGAACTACACAAGAAGGTGGGGAGTGCACCCAGTGGCCACTCTGACGTGTGGGAGAGTGAACGGAACCAAGCACCGTAGAAGCATAGGTCTGGATTCACTAAAAGGAGGTTCTGTGAGCACACAGGAATGTACCCATCCACCCATCCCCACATACAGGTGCCCTAGGGCCTTGAGGTGCATCATAATAGATACTCCTGTGGTCCAATGGGGTTTGGAAATGGCTGCATTCCTCTACTATGTCAGAGAGAGAGAGAGAGAGACAGAGACAGAGACAGAGACAGAGACAGAGAAAAACAGAGACCCAGAGAGAGACAGAGACAGAGAAAGACAGAGACCCAGAGAGACAGACAGAGACAGAGACAGAGAGACAGACAGAGACAGAGAGACAGACAGAGACAGAGAGACAGAGAGACAGACAGAGACAGACAGAGACAGACAGAGACAGAGAGACAGAGAGACAGACAGAGACAGACAGAGACAGAGAGACAGACAGAGACAGACAGAGACAGAGAGACAGACAGAGACAGAGACAGAGAGACAGAGACAGATAGAGACAGAGAGACAGAGACAGACAGAGACAGAGAGACAGAGACAGACAGAGACTTCCCCCAAATGTATGTGAGTATGAACATCTTAAATCATTCCACATAGATATAAAGAACACATCACTCTCTCCTGAACACCAGGGGGAGGCTGAACCCTCAGGCCGTGCAAATCCACTGTACAAATCCTGCCTCTAACTTCCTTTCACATGCATCGCTCCACCTTCCTACCCTGCTCCCTCATTCCCCCTCTCATGAAACCACTGCCCCGCATCTGTCCCCTTCAGCCCTGTGACTAGCCCACCCAAGTGCCCAGGAAGGGGGCACAGCCCTGGGCTGACTTGCACTGGGGGCAAGAGCATCTTGGTCTCTTTCTTGAGCTATTGTAGCTCAGACTTTGTCCAGGCTTATTATGTAGAGAATAGGAAGGCCTTCCCACAGTTGGGACACCTCTCAGCTTCAAGCAAGGGTCACACATGGGTGCTCCAGATAAAAATATATCAGAGACTCCACCCCTCTTGGCAGAGCAGAGCACTAGTGATTAGGCTCCTCCAGATGACAGGTTACTGCTTGACACTTAGGTTGGACACTCAGCAAGTGTGCACCCCCCCCCCCCAGGACTCTCTATAGAGCCTGGATCCACGTCATGTGCATGCTCTCTGAGATGCTTCAAGTTGACCACAGACATGAATCTTAACTCTATTGCTTTGCAAAATAAAAAAAAAAATTCCTAGTTTTTCCACAATGCTATATGGCAGAGGAAACAAGACTGAAAATGCTTTGTACCTCACAGCCCAAGCTAGTAGCTAAGGTAATTATCTGGAGAGAAACGAAAAAAATCCACTCCCATCCTCTCACCTGCACTTGGTGAGGGCATCAAAACAGGTGTCAAACTGCTCAGCTGTTCACGATTAAGCTGGATCACCCTCTCAGAGATAACCTGCTGTATTGTCCCAAGCTCCCGGAAGGTGGGGATGGCCACAGCGAAGTCGGGGATGAAGGAGATGGTCTGCATTTCAGAGATGTCAGCATTTCCAATGCCAATACCAATGGGCACAGCCCCTCCCTGCTTCAGGACCACCGAGGGGCCTCTCACATCATCCCCTGACCGCTCCGCCGTGAGGACGATCAGGAGCTGAGGAACACCTTCTTCTATCCTGCTCCCAGTAGAACTGGTCAGGATATTCCTTAACACAAAGTCCAGTGCCGCCCCTGTGTTGGGGGTTGGGCCGCCCAGCAGTGTCAGTCTGCGGATGGCGCTGATGACACCCTGCTGGTCCATGTGGGAATTCAGATAGAACTCCGGCCTGGTCCGGTCACTGTACTGCACCAGTGCCACACGCACCTGGTTGGGACCCACATCCAGGCTCTCCACGACCCTCTGCACAAACTCCTTTAGCAGGGGGAAGCCACTCCGGACCCCCTCGGAGCCATCAATCAGAAACACCACATCCTTTTCACCTGAAATTGAAGGAAAACATCTGGTGACATGGACGGGACTGGGCACAGCAGCAGGTGGAACTGAAGTCATCTGCCTTCTCTGGCGTCTTTCGTTTTTAATGAATGTAAATGAATGACTTACATCAGTAAAAGCCACTTAAAGTACATCACTTGACACTATATCCAAATGAAGGCCGCAAGGTGACAAGCACAGTCATCATGTGTGGCTTTATTATCAGATAGGAACTTTTCCAAGATATAAACTATGGCTATCTAAACCTCCTTAAGGCATCTTATTGGGAAATATTCTAGCACCATTAAAAACTATCAAGACACAAGTTAGAAAACCAGAGAAAGAAGACTCCTTTTGCTCGCCTAGAAATAGCCTGTAATTTCCATGTTCCATGGAAACCCTGAGAGAGATTCACCTAGAGCTAACAGCTTCTGCTAAAGATCCGAAGCTAGAGACTGGGATACAGTGGGATGGGGGCCGGGGGGCAGTTTGCTGAGCCATACCTGATACAGTGTCTGAAGTCTGTTTAGCCTTCAGAAGGCCCACAATCTCTGACTGGAGGTCCCCGATCTTAGGGAGCGACTCTGCAGCCAGGATGAATGCGGGGGATGGCACAATCTGCTCCAGCTCACTGGGATTGGCGTTCTTGGCTTGGAAGATGAAAGGTATCACCCCTCTCTGCTTCAGAGAGCTTGCAGGCCCGGCCACAGCATCTGTCGACCTTCCAGCCACCAGGAGCACCAGGAACTGCTGCACGTTGTCCTCGATGCGGCTGCCAGCCGACCTCACGAAGATGGTCCTAAGGGCGTGATCCAGGGCCAAGCCCAGGTTGAGACCTTTGCCTGTCTTTAACTTCATCTTCTTCACGAGGTTAAGGATTTCAGCCTTCGTCTGGTGCTCATTGAAACGGGACTCCACCCTGACGTCATCACTGAACTGCGCTATTGCTACCCGGGTCCCATCTGGCTTCACATCGAGCTCCTCAATGATCCTGTAGAGAAAGTCTCTGACAGCAGGGAACTGGCCCATGACATTGACTGAGCCATCAAAGAGGAAAAGAATGTCCCGCTTGACCTCTACGAGGAAAACAGATGGACACAGTAAGCGAAGAGACCCCAACACCAAGTGCATTCTGCCTCTCAACTGCCACATGATGTGGAAGTTCATTCCCTAGATCCATATGACCTCACCATCCCAGCAAGGGAAGAGAACAAAGGCCCTGCCAACAGCCTCGGCTGTTCCAGAGAACACAGATTTGCAAAGGAATAGCACTGGCCTGGCCATTCTACCAGCCCACCACCAGACATTCTTGACAAAGCAAGTCGCCGGAAAGTCTGGCCACACTGCTCTTGCAGCAGGTTAGACCCCTGAGAATAGACAATGTTTTCTTGTTGTTATAAATAAAACCATCAGAACTATTCCTTTCTATACTCCCTGAAAACTGTCCTCTCTCTCCTGTTACAGAGACCAATTACAGACTAACTTCCCACTGACATCTGGGTTGACACGTGTGGTGGTTTGAATATGCTTGGCCCAGGGAATGGCACTATTTGGAGGTGTGGCCTTTTTAGAGTAGGTGTGGCCTTGTTGGAGGAAGAAGTGTGTTACTGTGGGTGTGGGCTTTAAGACCCTAGTCCTAGCTGCCTATGTGCATTTGGAGCAAGATATTGAACTCTCTGCTCCTCCTGCACCATGCCTGCCTGGATGTCGCCATGCTTCTGTCTTGATGATAATGGACTGAACCTCTAAATCTATAAGGTCGAGAGTTAAGACTCAAAATATTACCTGCTGGTTCTTTGGGGGGTGGGCAGTGCAAACTTCTGCAAACATTTTCAATTTACCAAAACTGGACCATAGAAAACATAGGTGACAGCAAAGGGGTGGGGGTGGGGGGACAGCATCATGTAAATATCATCTCAAACAGTTTTGAGAACTGCTTCAGTGAGACAGCCATTGACTTAGGCTTGCTACCCATCTGAATGAAAGAGGCAAACTGATAGGTCTTATGTGTCCATCACCAAGGGGCATAATAATAATCTGACACAGTAGCAATGACACAGACTCTTTGTTGCATGCAGGTGTTTTTTTTAAACATGGCAGAGACTGAAAAAAGGAGAGATTCAGGCTTTAAAGGATACCAATACATAATTATGTAATAGAATCAATCAATCTCTCTTTCTCTGTCTCCTTCCCTTCTTTTTCCCATTCCCTCCCTCCCCCCGCCTGCTACCTCTCTCTCCCCCATGAACTCTACAATGTTTACCTTGTTCAGCCTCTCAATAAATGTGGGCGACATGAACAGGGCATTGCTCAATGTTCTAGACTTAAGAGTCTACATTTGCTAACACACCGTCTTGAGCCAGTCCCAACCCAAGCGAGCCCACCATCTTTCCACAAGTCAAAGGCTCTGAGGTCTCATTGGCTACTGCTGCCAGAGCAGCATTTGGAGAGGGAAAGGGGCCCACACTGCTGGGAGGTTTACCTGGCTGGGACAGTGGAACTTCCTGTACACCTCCACTAACATATGTGGTTAGGGGTTGAATCAGCTGTTGAGGCAAAGCTGGCAGGGCGCTGAAATCATCCATGAGGTATACCAGGCTGGGGTTAAAAGCAATACGCTCTAACTCAGCCTTATCCGCCTGATTGGTCCCCACACAGAAGGTCAGCACCCCTGAGCGCACCAGGGCATTGGCAGCTTGCAAATAGACATCCTCAGAAGGCCCGGCCATGAGCAGGAGCAGCAACTGAGGTACATGTTCACGAATCCTGCTGCCGCCTGCCTCCGTGAAGTGATTGGCATGGACATAGCTTAAGGCAGAGCCTGCATTCAAGCCGGTGCCCCCCTTGAGCTGCAAGCGCCTCAGGTGAGCAAGCAGCTCTGACTTGGTCTGATACGTGTCTAGAGAGAACTCCGTGACCGGAGTGTCACTAAATTGCACCAAGCCAACACGGATATTGTCACTTCCAACATCGAGGCTGTTAACTAGGTTGGTTACAAAGTCACGCACATAAGGAAAATTGTTTTTCCCAACGTTGTCGGAGCCATCCAAAAGGAAGATGATATCCCGTTTGTTTACGTGAACTGCAGTGAAGCACAGAAAACACAGTGAGACACGCCCCTGAGAGGGCTTCCCATGTGTGCCCTGAGGGGCACACATGACACACTCAGAACATGGAGGGAGTCAACGTGGCAGAGCAGGTCATCTGGTAAAATATGGCAAGCGGCTGCATATTTTCCCCTTGCGGTGGCTGGAGCTTGTGAGGCACACTGATAGCCAAGTGTACAAAACCAAGATTGCTCACAGACAGACAAAGCACCGGAGTTAGAATGTTTACAACCGACATCACCAGAAGAATCCTGAAACATTGTTTCCTCCCTGGAACTGAAGTCCACCTGGTGCTGTTCTTTTCTTTTGCTCATTGTCTCCAGACCGCCAGTCACAGGATGCTCGCCTATGTTGGCTGGGTCTTCTGGGACTCACCCGGGTGCACATAGCTCTTTCTACCCAAGGCTCAAGAAACATCAGCCCACATGGACCTAGAACACAGCCTCTTTAAGACTGTCTGCCAATCAAAGGATATGGTCTTAAAACTAGAGTCCTCATCCTCCTGTCCTCCTTTCTGATTAAGGGTCATTTCGGCACTAGGTAATAGGGTACCCTGGAGAAAGCCTCCAAGGAGATGTGGCAGCATCACAGATGTGGCAGCATCGTAGACGGTTAAAATAGATACCAACTTAGAATCTAAAATCACCCAAGAGACAGGCCTCTGTGCAGGTTTGTAAGGGAGTTTCTAGGATGAGCTATTGAGGTGGGAAGATCTACCCTAAACGGAGATGTCATCTTTCTGTGAGCTGAGGCCCTTTCTGGGCAAGAGAGCATCCAGTGGTCGCCAGAATCCATCTCTCTCTGCTTCGTGACTATGAATATGACCAGCTCCTGCTCTCAGGCCCCGCCCCACCATTGCAGACAGCATCCTCAAGCTGTGAGCCAGAGTCAACCTTCCTTCACTACCTTGATGTTGTCATGTATATTGTCACAGATGTCAGAGAAGTTGGGTGACGAAGAGATTGTATCCTGGGTTTGGCCATGAAGAAAAGCTTATCTGTGGGTCCCCTATCTAGGGATTTAACCAGTGCTCAAAATATTTGGAAAAATATATCTGTACTGAATATGATTCAGTACAATATTATGTCCCTTGCCAGTACCTCCTATATAATTGGCTACAATGTTAACCTCACATTTGTCACAGTATGGATAAGAGGATATATACGAATTACACTTGAGCACTGTACCATCTTAAAGAAGTGTGTGTGGATTTCTGTATTCATGGGTGGAGGGAATTGACCCAGCCCCTGTGGATACTGAAGGACACATTCAGACTTACTACTTTCCCCCATGCGCCACTGTAATTTGTAATTCAGAGTAACAACATAGGAATGTTCATGCATTTAACTTTGGCTACAGAAGAGTGGATGAGAGAGAGAAGGGGAGAGGGAGAGAGAGAGAGAGAGAGAGAGAGAGAGAGAGAGAGAGAGAATTTGAGGACTCTCAAGACTGAGGAGCAAGCAGGACGCCCATGCAGTAGATTCATGCACTGTACAGCCCTACTGTGTGAGGTCTGTGTGGGAAGTTGGATTCCAGGATATCCATCTTCTCTTCATTGGGAATGAAGGTTTGTGTTAACCCAGTTCACGGGCTGAGAGCTTTAGTGTCTCTAGAAATAACTGCACTGTAAATCATACTAAGCCCTCGCTGAAGGACCACACCGCGGAAGGGGAGCTGAGCCTTCGCACTCATCTCTCCGTATATTTTCCTGTCTAAGAAAATCCCATCTACAGAGTGAAAAGAGGGCTAAGAGCTGAGGGTGCTACATCAACTGTGAGTAGAGATCCTGTCAGCTCAGGAAAGTCCTTGGCTGAGGGGAGGTTCCTGGCAAGGGTCGCTAATAAAAACAGAAGAGAGGTCAGTCGGAGAACCGAGAGTGACTTCTGTGGCCAGAAGCTGTCCAGGCAGGTGACCCTAGGATGCTACAGTTTAAAATCATAGGCATTTACAGACTGACATTTTCAACCCTACTGTTTCAACCCTGCGGGGAAAACTAAATGGTTGCTTTCACCATGAAAACAGCAATCTGCCCGCTAAACCTCCAATATGGTACCAGGTATTTCTCAAAGTGTCTGCCTACCAGCCCCTTCCTGCATATGCAAACCACAGCCACCATACCTTCTGTGGTTCCGGTGAGGGTCCTGAGGGGTGCCATCAGGCTGGGCAGCATGCTTTGTAAGGGAGCAGGGCGGAACTCAGCAGGAATGAAGACCAGGGAGGAGTCGAAAGCGATCTCTTTCAGCTCGTCTTCATCGGCGGCCCTGCTGCCAATGACCAAGGCCATGATGCTGCCTTTCTGCAGCTCCTGGGCAGCCTGGCTGACATCATCGAGTGACTTACCACCTGTGATTAGCACCAGGAGCTTCGGAACCCCCTCAGCGGCCCTGTGGCCGGCTGAGCTAGTGAAGAGGTTGTTTCGAACAAAGTCCAGAGCAGACCCCGTGTACAGGGCTGAGCCTTCCAGGGCCTTCATCTTCCGCACAGTGGTTATAGCATCCTTCTTGGTAGAGTAGGTATTTAAATAGAACTCGGGCTTGACGGTGTCTGCATACTGAGCCACTGATACCTGAACCAGGTCCTGACCAATTTCCAGCCTCTGGATGACTCTGCTAATGAAGTCTCGGATGGCATTGAAGTTAGCCTGTCCCAGGCTGGAGGAACCATCCACCAGGAAGACTATGTCCCTCTTGTTGACTTCCATGACTGTAGATAGCAATAATAAAAGATGAACAGAACAGTCTCAGGGATCGGGTTCAACAGAGTCACTGTAATACCCACTCTGTACAGGCTACTCTCCCTAGCCCTGGTCAATGTCCCTGGGAGAACTGTCACATATGATGACCGGCTCCTTTCCAACCCCACGTACCTGTAATGTGTTTCAGAAATAGCTTCGCAGAAGAAAGTTACCTTTAGCTTCACACACCACCGCTAAAGAGGTAACTGACTCCTTATTGCCCAACATAGTTTCAAGGAGTAAAGCTCGTGTCTGCTCAGAAAACTCTTTGTATCACTAGACCGACTTCAAATCCACACACAAGTGTGAAAGAGAACAGAGACGCTCTGTTTTCCTTGGTTCTATATTGTATGGCTTCCTTTGGCAAGCAAAAAACAAGGGTTTGCTAGATTATCAGAAATCTTGGAAAAGGAAACCAGTGTCCACCCCACCGAAGGCAGCCATAGCTTTTCACTTACTTCATAGTCTAGAGTGGGAATAGCAGTCAATGATAGGCCATGATCTGGGTTATGTAGATAAACCACGAAAGCAAGCACCTTGGCCAGATCACTACTGGCACTGATCGTGAGTTTGCCCACCCACTGTCTCAGAACAACTTGCCCAAGGGATGGGAACAATGCCTCTACCAGACTCAAAGCCTATTCCTGATGTGTCAGGCTCCTCCTAGACTGTTAATACTCTAGATGAGCCAAGCTGGGGTAGGTATGTTTACAGAGAAGCCCCTGTGTATCCTTTGTGCCAAACAGCTGGCATAACAACTTCGTGTTTTGCACCCAACAGAAGAAAGAAGGTTAGAGATAGAGGCGAGGAAGAGCTTCCTAAGAACTAGAGACACCTCTCATGATGTATTCTAAAACAGCTCATTCCCAGTCACAGGGACCAGAGGCTAAGAATATGGTGCCAGGGTCACTTTTGCTACCACAAGGAATGGCATTAGTGTGACTGAGCTTCCTCTAATACTCTCTGCACCAAAAGGAGACAAAGCTGAATTCCACCAGGAGGGAGGTGTTTCTGCATAAGACTTTTTATCCCAGATGCCCAGTTACCTGCAGGTATAAATGTGTCTGCGACATGACCTGCCCTTGCTCCCTAGACTACAAACATGGATGTGACCACCTATTCAGAGATCTCCTTCCCCCTTCAGATTGTAACATGCAGTCTCTTGGGGCTGCAACTTTGACTGTAATACAAAAATACCTTTGCAGATACACCTAGTGCACATGTGTATGTATAGTGGACTTCTCATTCCTTATGTCCCTGGGAACAGTATGCACACAAGCGTACACACATATATGTTGCACATATAATACATCTGTAGCACACATATTTCTCAAGCATCTCTCACACAGCGGACTGATAGACAAATATCCACCAATGGGCACCTGAAAGGCGGCATGCTCCTTCCCAAGCATAACTCCAAGTTGTAACCTGATAATAGTCACACTCACCACCTCACAAGCTTCACCATTTCGCCATACATTTTACCAGCGGTCCATGGGAAGGACAGATGTTCACTCGTGGGGGACACAGAAACTATCTACCTTGGACTCAGCTCTGTGGAGTCTACAGTGGACCTTGGAGTTCTCAGGTTCCATAATACATGCCCTCTTTAATTAGGGAAGGGGTCACTTGGTTTGTGTTTAAAGTTCTGGAAACTGCTAACAGGGAGATACCTGGAATGATGCTTAGGCAACTATAATGAGGACTGAAAAGGAAGTCCCAAACCACTCAAAGAGCGACCAGATTCCTGTGTTCACCTCATGCTCTGGCCCTAGCTGGTTACCCTTCTCAGGACTGGGTCCTTTCTCAGGACTTCTCCTTCTGTGGGATGGAGGAGCTGCTAAATGGACCGTCTGACACCCAGTTATCAAACCTCATGATTCTCTCAAGGATGACCAATACTTCCTCACTGCCATCATTCACCCCCTGCCCCCAATCTCCTCCACAGAGATTGGAGGAGCCATTGTCTCTTAGGAAGTGACCTTGAAGGTCTTGCTAGTTTCAGCCATGACTGATTCTCTTCAGCCCTTACTCCTGGGACGGACAACAGGATACTCCATGATCCCTCCTCCCCCTCAAAGTCTGGGAGTTGGAAAAGGATATCCTCACTCTTCCCGTTAATATCACCAAACAAATCCTGTCAAATAACCACTCTGTCCCCACCCTAGGAACTGCCTTCATGTCCATGCTACTCTTGTGTCCTGTCCTTGGATCTCCATCTACCCATCCTCTTCTCTCCCCATCTTCTAAAGGACTTGGGAAACGTCATCTAAAGCCCCCAGTGCTTGCCGTGAGTGTGTCCTCCCATTCATCCACCCCTGTTTCTGGGGTCATGCCTATAATTACCACAGCTTTGCACACCCCTGAAATCTCCCTCATCCTGCCACCTGCCCAACACCTTCTCTTTCAGCCAACTGAAATCCCTACTTCTTCATACACCGAGTTCTCAAACATGAGATTCACCCCTTCCTCTCTTTCTCTCTTAGTCAACCTCTCTTAGCCTCACAACCCCCACCTTGGGCCTATCCTCATGGGCTCTCTGATTCACCAGCCCTCACTTCCCCTGTCCCCATCAGACCCTCCTGGCAGAGCCGCAGTGGCGTTCTTCCCTTCTCTCCTTGTGACATCCCACAAACAGATGCACAATCAGGAAGCCTTCACTCTACAGCTGGAACCTCAGAGCACACACGGGTGGTGACACCAATGTGCCACAATGAGAGGCCCCCCGGAAAGCTGGTCTCCCCATTCTGCAGAAGGAGCACCTCAGGACTCTGCTCTCTGCTCAGTCCTCTGCTGTCACTACCGTAGGAGGGTCTGACCTGTCACCAACAACTACAGTATCTGCAGATTCTCCCTCCCCAAAGCCAAGCCTCTGCCTGTGCCCCCTTCACTACACCTGAGCTGCCATCTGTCTGTCAGGTCAGGACGGGGACCTCGCTTTTTGATGCAAGGCCACCCTGTCTACCATTCCCTATATCTGGAATGCCCTTCCCTCTCCTCTTCTTTCCCTGCTCATTTATGTCCTATAACTTTGCAGACCATTCTACTGAGTCTCCTGCCTCCATCCTCTATAATACAGCCCCCTTTGGTGGCCTTGAAACTTGTCACACTTGAGACATGGCTTATTGTTTCATCATTAGCTCACATGTGACAGACCCAATGACTATATCTCTCTTTCTCCTCCCAGTGTCTCCAGTGTTTGACAGAGTGACTGGCACACATCAAATAGTCAATAGTATCTACTGAAGAGTTATGAAGTCATCACTGAGACAAACAGTGATGTCTGTGAGGAAGGGGCTAAGATGCTAGTTAACTATAAGAAATCCAATATAAGAATAACATTTAAATGCAGATACTGAAGCTTCTCTTAAGGCAAAGATATCTTCACCCAGCAAATTCTTGGATGAGAATTTAAGAAATCAGAGCCCATAGATGTTGTATGATCTAGCCAGGGTCACACACAGACACACAGACACAGACACAGACACAGACACAGACACACACACACACACACACACACACACACACACACACACACACACACACACAAAGTCCTCCCAAAGTCAGCCATGGTATTGATTCTGCTCCTAAAGAATAGAGCAATGGTTTGTTTCTGGTGTAGGCAGGCTCAGAGAAGCATCAGTGGGCTGTGCATTTCCCCATCTCTGTTTTCTTTCTGTCAGAGCCAGAGCGAGGCAGCTGGATGGATACTGCAGCTCAAACCACAGCTGGACAAGACTCAGACCACAGCTAGGCAGGACTCAGACCCCGAGTCCCTTTCTTCAATGTTTCCCCTCAAGAATTCAGATCAGGCTGTTGACCTCCCTTCCTGCACCCTGTCCCCCATCAGAAAGGAGAAGGAGAGCAAAGTGGGGCACAACAAGCTACAGCCAGACTGACCCCTGAACCCATATTTACCAAGAGCCTTCCCAGGAAAGAGGTTCCCACAAACAGTTCTGGTACCGAAGTCAGTTTAAGATGTCCTGGGGCCCTGAGCTTCCTGTCACAACCGCCATTATCACCAGAGCTCTGTCTTAAATGTATCTGAAGGAAGCTATCCTGACTCTGGCTGAATTTCACACTGAGGAATTATAGCCAGGTTTCTGTTACCACCGTGTTATGATTAGAACCGCCAATTCACAAAGTACCAGGCAGCAGAGGGCAGCTTCGCACATGAGCCGGTGGGGAGCTTTAAAGTGTTTCATTCAGACTTTAAAGTGTTCTTCTGTTCATTCCATGCTGTGGCATGTTCACCCAAACATTTATTTTTGAGACCACAGTTACCCCTTTGGCTAAGAAAAACCAGCCTAGAATCCCAGAGATATAGCAGGTAAAACCTATTATGACAATGGTCACTTCACAGGTCTAAGCTCTTTATAAAGTTAATACACAGGACTAGGCATACAAGTGCAGAAAAATTAGAATCCCAGACTGCAGATGCTAATCAGCGTCTCCCATGAGCCTCTTTTCATGTGCTTACTTTCACTGAGCCTGTACTCTGCTGAAGAACAACGAGGAACAGGGTCTTGCGTTCAAGGATTGATCTGAGCACATCCCTACTCAAAGACACCAGAAAGGAGCGAATTGGATGTTTATGGATACCGAAGCCTTTGGTAGCAACTGTGTCCTCCACTTATTCGATGGTTTCCACTGCCTGTCTAGGTCATAAAAATGACACCATCTGGGATGGAACCTCAGACCAACAGCCTTTCTGGTGTCCCTACACTGCCCATGTTTAAGTGTGTATGTCACATATGATGTTGGTTGGCTTGCTTAAATGACTCTAGTTGACTGTACTGCAAAGCATGCCATTCAAAACAATTTCTTCCAACCTTGGAATGACAGGACCAGGATTTCTATAACTACTCCACTCAGCAGGAGCTCAATGGAGACTTACCTTCAGAAATGTCCCTCCCACATCCACTACACTGAGCCAGGAGCAGAAGCCACTCCCCTTCACCGCCTTTGGGAAGACACTATTTATGAGTGCACTTCTAACACATTGACTTTACCCGGGAGTGGCTTTTGTTGTGAATCCCTCAAGCCTCTTTCAAGATGTATTTGTTACATTTTACATTTGTTACATTGTTAGCCTAAAGGCCACAGATGCCATACAACCCATGTTCTGAGAGAGTGTTCCACTCACTTGTCCTTCTTTAGATTCCTCTGAACAATGCAATGACACACACAGGCCATACAGAAGCCAGCACATCCCAGAATGACGACTGGCTGGCTGTAAGTACTTACGGGTTCTCCCAAGGTGAATCACTCCAGTTCCCACTTTCCTTTTATGACAGACACCATATAGCACACCCCCACTCCTATAGAGATGGCAAAAAAAAAGGCATACATACCTTGTGTGACAATAGCTGGTGGTTGCAAGACAAAGTGCCTTTGGGCCACACCAACAAGGTATGGCAGTAATTGCTCCTGGAGGTCCCCAAAGCTACGGAATTCCGGGACAGTAAACACCAAGTTGTCATCGGTAGCTATGTGCTGAAGCTCTACCCTGGAGGCAGCCTGGGCTCCGAGGCCAAATGAGAACACACTACCCTGCTTCAGAGCTACCACTGCATCTCGAATCTCATCACTAGAAGGCCCAGCACTTATGAGGACCAGCACCTGGGGGACCCCTTCCTCCACACGGCTGCCACCTGTCCGAGTGAAGTGATTCTCTACTACAAAGTCAAGGGCCTGGCCTATATTGGCCAACTCCCCACCAGCAAAGCTGAGCCTTTTGACAGCATCCAGAACTGCAGCCTTGGAGGGGTAGCTATCCAAGGAGAACATGGTTCTGGGCTCGTCACTATACTGTACCACCCCCACTCGGACCTGCTGATTTCCAACTGAAAGTCTCTCAAGGACATTTACAAGGAAGTCTCGAATGACATCGAAATTGGCCTTTCCGGTGTTCTGTGATCCATCAATAAGGAAAATAATGTCAGCTGAGTCTTGTGCTTTAAAAGAAAGAAATGCAAAAAAAAAAAAAGTGAAAGTGTTAGAACAAGTGACCACATGCATCATCCCGGCTTTCAGACGTGTTTCCTTGGAAACCAACAAGAAACACGAAACACAGACAAACAAAACACAATGTCGATGAAGGAATGTGAAGTCTCTTTTAGTTCTGCATTCTGAGTGGATAAGAGGCAACGTCTGAGGAATGGTGGTTGAAGTAGGGGCATCTATAGAAAGTTTTCATCTGTGATTCCTTCACAGTTAAACTTCAAGGCATCATACCCCAAGAGAAATCAACATTCTGGATGTTTCTTCTAAATTTAGAGGGAAGTATAATTGTATCTGATTATAGGATACTATGTTGCAGGAGAGAGGATTAGGTTGACATAAATTCAAAGGTTGTTTATCATTTGTGCTCATTTCTCCTGACTCCTCAAGTGATTACAAAGATTTTTGAGGCAAATTTACAGTTTAGTAAACAAAAGCCCAGGTTCATGGCCCAGGGACTGAGAGTTGCAAAAGATTATTTAATTCCCTGGGGTAACTATTGCTTCGTTTCTTGAAATCAAAATGGATGACCCCACACACATCTGGGACCCAAAACTCAGACACAGTTAAAGTCTTAATTTTAAGATTCCTTGACCTATGTCAGATCCTACAATTGTCTCTCGGGTTCTTGGCTGTGTGAAATCCAAATGTTGGGCTGGGATCAGAGATGTTTGGTTTGCATTGCCTCTGTATTCAGTCAAATAATGAAGAACAATGTTAAGCAGAGTGATGTGAAGCCAGTCATGACATAATTATCCAACCTCATTTTATGACATTTGATGATTGCCTAGAAGAACCAAGACTGGCTGAGAGATCCTAAGCCAATCAGCATAGTCATCATTGAAGGACATAAAAATGACTGCCAAAGACCTCTTTATTTTCTTAGTGAGGGAAACTTGAACTTTCAATTACTGGAAACAAGGGTTACACTGAGGCTCAGGTAAAGGGGAGCAGTGAGTAAGCCTACACCAGAACAGGGGAGTCCAAAGGCTCAACTTGCGCTCTAAAATCACACCATTTCATACTAGAAGGGCAAAATTGCCCTAGCAAATGTTTTAATGAATTAAGGGTGTACTGGGGACAAGAAGGGCCTCTATGTGAGGATGAATATTCTACCCTAGGGCTCGGAAGCACAGTGATTACACTGTAATGCAAGAAAGGACCATTCATTCAGGTTTTTGAGTGCCAGTGGGTGTTTTATATTTAAATTTAGTTTTTCCTTGTACCAGACGATCTGTTTATATTCTCTCTGGGGAAAAGCTCATCTCACAAAATTGGAGTTTTTCTCTGGGGCAGTGTTCTCATGAGAGGAAAAGCAGGGAGGACGAGGCTTAGGCACCATCTTCCTTCCCTATGTACTTCAAAGACCTTGACAACCCCTTCAGGGTTTAACCCTTTGCACAGGGAAAGGTAGTAAACTTGAAATGTTGCTACCCCCCTGTCCTCCTGACAAGGTACAAGAGGTCAGTCACTTTGTTATAGTAACTAAGATCTTATGTGTTAGTAACTGTCGTACAAAATCAACAGAAGACCAGACCCTTGGCTTGAATTCCAAAGTATTCACCAGTCTTCAGCCAGAGTAGAAAGAAGATTCCAGAAGGATCTTGGGAGAATGCAGAGCCAGGGGGCGTGAATTGCACAGATCATAAAAATTACTATCACCATTGCATGGCGTACACCATAAATCGCCTCCATATTTCCAGATCTATGCCAGTGACCTCGAAGGACACAGAAGGGCCTGTTTCTTACACACCCTATCAGACGTCTTTTTCAAAGGTTCTCTATGATAGAGATGGACAATAAACAGATCTTCAGTCATAGCACGGCATGATTCTGCCTTCCTTACATCCACCTCTGCCATTCTTATACCACCCAAGAACTCTCTGGATGGGGGAGCCGGCTGAGGGGGGTGGGCTGAACATGGTCAGGGGTAGGTCATAAAATGATGGATAATTTGTCATCACTGAGTCAGAACCATGATCCTCTTACACACACAATAATGGAACACACAGAGCATGCTTTGTTAGCCGTGAGAGCCGAAGCCACACAAAGACCCAGGGGGTCCCGGGTTCTTGTGTGCAGCAAGGCGCACCAGCGACCAACACCAATTCCAAGAGAAATCAGATCAGCCTGAAAGTGTAAAATATGGAAGCTGGCTGGTGGTCTACATCGTGTCTCATGTGTCATACCCTCTGTGGTACTTTCTATGGAAAGAATTCAAGATGTCCCCGGAAGAGCTCTAAGCCCCAGTTGCCTGGGTGTCCAGGAATTTTCCTGAGAGAAACACAATTTGTAAAGAAAATGTATGCGGGGCTCCTCAGAATCACCTGCAGCTTCTGTTTTATAGTGAAGGTCTCACATCTCAGTTTCGCCCATTTCCAAAGGGTGAAAAGGGGACTTAAAGAAACATACACATACAACCAAGACTAACTAGCAGGGCAGGGTCCATGCAGAATGGTGATCGTTAGGGCCCTGACTGTGTATGCTCTCATGTTAGAACCAGAAATAGTAATAGGGAATGTGTAAGGTCCCTATAGCAATCTCAGTCAGGCCACTGATGTGCCTTTTCAAGGATTTTATGCAGGACTCACGATTACGATCATTTTATCGTATTTTGGTCTAGCTATGGAGCGAACACCCAGTGAGATGTGATACAAAAGAATTGCAGAGCGCAGTTAATCAGAGAAGACAACAGACCAGTAATACTCCACCCTGGTGCTGCCAGTGACTTAGACATAGAAGACAGAGATGCTCTCTTGGCATAAAAACAAAGGGTTTTAGCTGTGTAGAAATATGCAGCCGGTAGGCTCTTGGCTCTTGCTGTGAGCATTTCGGTTCCTATCCTTTATATAATGGCTACATTATCTATTCGTGTTCACTAGTTTGTCAATACATGAACTTTAGAAATGTGCTGTTCTCTAATAACCACATTTTCAAATGAGTATGTCATTATTCTGAAAGGAGTGGGTCAGAGACTCCTGGTAGACGCGGACAGCTGACCCAGGTCCCCTCTTGTCCTTCCCTCTGAAACTGGAATACCATCCAGGGTGACCTCTAGAACACACATTTGTTTCCTACCACCTGGCAATTATAAAACAATTCCAGAGGAGAGACCCCCACTCTCTGGAAGCAGGGAACCCTAGTAGTACAGATAAGTGGACCAGGCAGTCTCCTCCCTGTCATTTGGTACACTTTGGTGGCCCCAATCCTACCAAAGTTGAGATGAAGGGGAATTGTGGAGAAGTCATGGAGGACCAGCCTTCAGAAACTCCTTAGGATGTGTCATTCCCAAAGTCCTATGTACCCAAGCCT
Source organism: Rattus norvegicus (assembly GCF_021556685.1). NCBI lineage: Eukaryota > Metazoa > Chordata > Mammalia > Rodentia > Muridae > Rattus > Rattus norvegicus. The sequence continues at coordinate 106,547,078 of NC_141542.1, forward strand.
TGTATATCCATGGAAACAGGTTTCTTTCTGCTCACACCCACCACCCCTCTTCACCTGCAGTTTTCTAAATCTCTGTGATGAAACAGGACTGACGTTATTTCCTTTTTTTTTTTTTTTTTTTTTTTTGGTTCTTTTTTTCGGAGCTGGGGACTGAACCCAGGGCCTTGCGCTTCCTAGGCAAGTGCTCTACCACTGAGCTAAATCCCCAACCCCGACGTTATTTCCTTATAGCTGCCCCTTATAGCTGACTATAATCCCAAAGGCTTGCTGCCTGTTCCGTCTGTCTCCGCTAGGTCCCCCCACACGCTCCTTAGAGTGTTTGACTCATGCCTCAAATTCTCTACTGTTTCTTCATTCCACTTCCTAGTGTCTTCATTGTAGGAGAATGGCTTCACCAAATGCTTTAAATCCAGCCTCCTGCCTCAGCCATCCTCTTGGCAGAGGGAAAAAGCTGCCCGTGAACTTGGCTCCCTCTACCACCTCCTCTGGGATGTACATACCTCCCGAATCCTGGCTGCAAGATCACTCTTTCCCTAGTCAAGAACCAGCTACCACCCATTTTGCTTAGCCTCTCTCCATAGCCCCAGTCGAATGGTGATCAACCTGCCGCCACACTGCATACTCAAGAGCTGTCTGAAGAGACCTTTATGGCTGTGAGGATGACCAGCCTCTCACCTCTTCTGCCTCTCCCCTAGAAGTCCTCTCTAGAGGGCATAGGTTGCCCTTCTGGCCTCATTGACCTCTCCAATTCTCCAACTCCATGATTCCCAAACGCCCTCTTACTACACACTGGCTGTACCCTTGATACACACTCAGCTGTCCTAAGGACAGTCCCCAGGCATCTCATCCTTTGACCCTCAGAATTCTCCCCATTCACTCCAGCATTTCACCCCCTTCCCCACCCTGCCAGGACGCCAAGGGAGGGTGTGGCTAAGGTCCTCATAGCTTCTAGGTAACTGCATTACCTGAGTGGATCTCTCTTTCAAAACTCTCCATCTGGGAGTTCTCCAGCTTCTGATGTACCTGAGGAGTTTGACGCAAGCTAGAGAAGGGGCATACTGGTGAACGTTCCCCTGGCTGGTAAGCTCTGGCTTTTATTGCGCATTGCTGCGAGTCCACAGTCATTTCCTAGGTGTGACCCTCGTCACATCTCTGCAATAATTGTTCCAAATAGCTCCAACCGCAGGCTCCCAAACCTGGCGCTCTCCCCGTCCACCTAAGTCCATTCCACCTGGGCTGCTCAGTTTCCCCACATGAGAATCCTAGGGATGCAGATCCTTCCTCTCCGTCAAGAGACATGAGTCTCTCCTCGCAGGCTTTTCTACGCTACAGCTACCCTCTCGGGATCTCCCTCCTTCCCACTTGCTGCACAGACTTGAGCTCTCTATGGACTTGTGCTCTAGCACAGGGCGCCCTGCCCCCATCCCGGCTGATGAAGCTAATCCTGACCATGAGGCAAGATTGCTGTTGGAAGGTAGAATTTGCATTCTTATCACATTTCTTCCCTCTCAGTCTTTTGGGCATTTATCAGTGGAAGGAAAATCAATGGCCTTGATTGATTTAAGGACTCTCCTGTCACTCGTTCTGAAATGTTAACAGCCAATGTGACAGCCACCAGCTGCTGCATACTCCCAGGTTGACCACAAGTAAAGCATTAGAATCTGAAGAGTCTCATGGTTTCAGTCCCAGGGCACAAAAGATAGAACAGTGCAGACCACGGGCAGGAATGCCATAGCTCAGAACTAGCTCTTTCCCCAGCTTGTCACCTATGCTTTAAGACTCACTTTCTTCTAAAATGAAAACTTAGGGAAAAAAGCTTGGACCACATCACAGCTAAGACATGGTCCTCTGATTCTGTCAAATCTTTAAAACAAACACAGGCTTCCTCTCCTCCCTCAGCCTAGTGCCTCTTAGGGTTCTCTACTCCTAGATGGATGCCTGTCCCATCCGAGGAAGGCTTTCTTCTTAAGGAAGGTAAACTAGCCCTGGGATAGCATCGGAATGTGGGTTTTGAAGTTCAAATGTTGGCTGTTTCCGAAACCTCCTCTTGGTACGGGTGGAGGCTGTGTTTGAAGGAGAATGAAGAAGGCTAGTCACGCCTTTGTTTTTAACCTTGAGAACATCTCTTCCCTAAGTCCCCAGCGTCTCTTAGGCATGAGGCTGCTTTAGGCCAGTATTTGCTAAGCTCACAGCCACAGAGCAGCAGGGCAGGGATCAGCCTGGCAATGAAGACATTACCTGTGATGTCTTTAAGGCTTTCCTTGTCCCCAGCCCTTTCTGGATTCACAGAGGAGTGTATACAGGACACTAAGTTCCCTACCATGTCATGAAGTGAGGTAACGTTCTCTAGGTTGAAAACATGCATACTGAGCGGTTCGCTTGCTATTTCCCTTAAGGTTCTTTCATCTGCATCCTCAACTCCAACTGCAAACACGTTAACGTCCGCAGACTTAAGTTCCGCTGAGGGCAGAGCGAAGCCGTCCTCCTCCGATTGCCCGTCAGTTAATACTACGATAACCTGAGGGACTCCGTCAGCGGCCCGGCTTCCAGAAGCCTCAGTGAGGTGGCTGTGAATTATATATTCTAATCCTTTTCCAGTTTGATTGCTTTCCCCAATGTAAGACATGTTCAAAATATGAGAAAGGACTTCTTGTTTAGAGTGGTATGCATTTAACAGGAACTCAGTATGTGGGTTTCCGTTGAGCCGGACCAGAGCAAAATGAAAATCATTGTCTCCCACAGATAAAGACTCTACAACATCAGACAGAAACTCTTGAACAAGCAGGAAACGGTCCTTCCCAGCACTCCAAGAGGAATCCACTAGAAACAATATGTCAGCCGCCGCACCGTTTTTGACATCTTTAAAAAAAGACATTGGTTCAGGTTTTTTCTGCCGATTCAGTGACCTCCTGTCCACGCACCTCTTCCTAAATAGACCTTCTGCTGTTAACAAATAAGTCACACATTTCGGCTAAATGAGGGCAAGTAGGAGAACTTACCTGCCGAGCAGAGCCAAGAAAGAGGCCGCAGCTGCTGTTATCCCCAGCCAATCGCCCAAGTTCCATACCAAGTAGCCCCAAGTCGGGGGTTAGCAGAGTGTTCCAGAAGAGGAGAAACAAGCCTGGGTGTCTTTGAGCTGAGGCATGACTGTTTGTGACAAGTTGACCCTCCTATGTCCATCTGACCAGACCAAAGGGACCTCTTGTCTTTGGTAAGCAACCATCTATAGCAACTCGCTTCTCATCGTGAAGGAGAAAGTGGCCCCAGCTGAGGCATAAGGAGCCCACTGACGCTTCGGAAGCTCACCCCCAACCCACAGGGCTTCAGAAAACATGAAAGAAATGTAATGTGACAAGTAACTCTGTAAGTGGGGAAAACCACGGATATTTAGAGGGAGAAGTCTTGTTTCTCTTGCATTTTCGAACGAAGACAAGCTCTCTAAGAAGTTACTACATATCTCCATATCAGAGGAGCCTGCCTATACCCACTACCCCTGGCTAATGACAAGGAGACCCCGTCAAAGGCATCCAGTTCCAACATAGCTTATCTTGCTGCCCTAAAAGGAGTGTTGGGGCACACTATTTAAAGTTGTTGAGGGAAACATTTTGTTTTTAAGGAACCAATGGTTCCCATGTATAACTACCATTCTGTGTCTATGGTTAGAGATGGAGGAAGTTGCGGTTTGTGTCTTTATTTTTTTCTCATTTTAAGGAAAGAATTTTTATCACAATAATTGTCTTCTTCCTGCAGTCCAGTGCCAGAGATGTAGAAAAGTCGCTCATATGGAAAGCTTTATGGGATGGAAACTCTACTCAGACCCAGTGTGAAGATAATTCCACTTACCAAGCAATTCAAGATTTGAAGTTCAAATTTTTAGAAAAAAGAAAAGACAAGAAAAGCCACCTTGCCCTAGACACTGTATCTGTAAAGCCCACCCACATCCCGCTGATTCTCAACATTCCCAGGCCCCATGTCAAGCTCTGGGTGATTTGATCTAGACTCAAATACTGCTGATAACTTTTTTTTTCAATAAAATTAAACCTTACCTGATTGTTGTTGGGCATGAGTCATGGTGATGCCAGAGAGGAGAAGGCTAAAGACAGCCACTAGGGGCAGATGCCGGTGTTTCCTCATTTTGAATGTCTAAGCACCAAGTGTGAACCTAAAAGAAAGGACACGGCCAAAAGAATGGTGGGTTCTTAGCTCTCCAAAAATCCGTGTGTGTGTGTGTGTGTGTGTGTGTGTGTGTGTGTGTGTGTGTGTGTGTGTGTGTGTGTGTGTTTTAGACTTCTGAACAGGCTTTGCATGTGAATAGTGTTTGAACCAGCAACAAAGGAGTAGACTATAAATACACAGGCAGGTGGGCAGACAGGAAGACACAAACAGATACATTACATATCACATAATGACATTCAGAGACACAAACAGATACATTGCATGCCACATAATGACATTCAATTGGCAAAACCCTTAGAGACAGCTGTGGTCCCTCAAGGTTTCTTAACTAATAATGTTACAGTTCTCTCAGGATGAACTCTGATGCCCCCTCAAGAGCGGATCCACCCAATGCTATTCTCAGAATGGGCCCCCACTTCTAAGTGACATATGACTCATACACACACACACACACACACACACACACACACACACACACACACACACACAAACACACTTGACTGTGCTGCAGGCCTGTAGTCTTAGTTACTGTGGACTGAAGTAGAAAGATCACAGATTTATGAATACAAGAACAGTTTGATCTACAGAATGAGTTCAAGGCCAACCTGAGCAACTCACCAAGACCCTGTGTTAAAGTGAAACGTGAACGGTGAGCTGGAGATGCAGCTTGGCAATAAAGCATTTGTCTGATGACCATGGAGCCCTTGGTTCTGCCCTCTATTCTACAAACAAGTGGGGTGTCAAGAAGAGACTAGAAAACACACAGTGGGTAGATGGAGCTCTTCCTGAGGGACCACAGACTTTATTATTTGTTTTACTATATATGTGTGTATAGGTGTCTGAGTGTGTGTGTGTGTGTGTGTGTGTGTGTGTGTGTGTGTGTTTCTATTTTCTTAATGGACCTTCGTCGTGATTTCAGTATAATCTGGAACTTTCTTCACTCCAATTACTAAGGAATGAGCTAAGTGGGCACCCTCTCCTGAGAGTCATAGTAACTGACCCTCTAAGCGAGAATCTCTAACTCTATCATCAGCCTCAGTCAGGCACTACAAGACCAACTGTTTTTCCAAACTGAAGCAGGCAGCAACTTGAAGGCTGCATGCTCCTGAGAAAATGGACTGATGAAAGAGGACAGGGCTTGCCTCGTGTGCACAGAGGGTGTGGGGATGCACTGGTCCTCTTGATGGGAATAGGCTCTGCCTAGCTAGAGACAGTGAGGCCTGTGTCCAACTCTACCTTTTCCTCCCTTGCTAACCAGCGTTTTCCCTGTCACAGGCCAACCTCGAATCTCACCACCATGGAACAAGCCCAGAGAGATTCGGTTTGGGAGACAACAAAGTCAGGGCTGAGGGCTGAGGGCTGAGGCCGAGTGCCCATTGCCTGCTTTGCCACCATGCACCAGCTGATGACTGCAAACATGACTTCCAGACAAGCCCAGGCTCTGAGTGTTCAGTAGCCCATGTCCTCAGGCTGCCAACACCTTCTCCTCCCCCTCAGGCTACTCCTCTGCCTCCTCAGCCTTTTCTCTCCAATAATGAATCAGCTTGGGGCTGGAATCTTCCTCAGGACTCCTCCATAGAGTTGCTTGGGGGTTTCCATTCAGGCTGAGGTCTCCTTCCTCCTCCCCCTCTTCCCTGTGCCCCAAAGCACTGATTCCTGCTACTGGGGACCCATGGCCTTTGGTGGTGGGACTCAGCATCTCCCAGTGAGCAAATGAGAAGGCTGGAAGGCACTGGTGACCAAGGGTACTTCAAAGAGGCTCAGGGGAGAGACCAGAGCCAACAACACCATCAGTATTGGTTCTGTAAAGTGAGTTCAGATTCTCACTTTTTTTCCCTTTGTATTGAGTTTGAAAACTGTTTGATAGTGGGAATCATCTGGAATGGTCTGTGGTTAAAGGGTGAAAGTCCATCTGGTTTAGGAAACTGAAAATCATTTAATTTAAGCATAGTTGGCTTACTTCATAATTTATGTTTCACTATTAGGGTATCAAATGGTAAAAGGGGCTCTTCTGGTGAAACTCTAGCTAAATCCATCTCGAATCAATGTGGACCGTAATTCAGAGCCTCTGCTCCCTTCTCTTCTCTTCTCTTCTCTTCTCTTCTCTTCTCTTCTCTTCTCTTCTCTGCTCCTCTCCTCTTCTCTCCCTCCCTTTCCACCCTTCCCCCTTCTCTCTCTTTCTCTCTCTCTCTTGCTCTCTCTCCTCTCTCTCTTGCTTGCTCTTTCTCTCTCATTATATTAAAAAATCCAAATACTTGCAAATTTCTTCTATATCCCTTGACTCGGGAAAGGTTTGAGTCTGGTAAGGAGGAATGAGAAAGGAGAACAAAGTGACCATGTACCACAATTTGCACAAGAGCCTCCACCATTGTGCAGTCAGAATAAGACTCCATGAGACCAGGAAGCTGTGATGGTGGGAGTAGATATTCAATACCCGAGACCGTGTCAAAAACAATAAAAACTCTGAGCTGATGTAGCTGCTGTGGAATTTAAGTCCACAGTCAAACCCATCAGAAAGTAAAGCTCAGGAGTGGGTAGTTGCAGTGGGAAGTCCCATTGAATGTTAAAAGAACTAACCAAGTTCTTCCCAAACTCTTTCCAAAACACCGAGGAAGAGGCAACACCTCCAGACTTGTTTCATATGGTCAGGCTTATCTTAAAACAAGAATAAGAAAAAATACTACCAGAAAAGAAAAGTACAGCCAATGTTCCTGACAAATACTGATGTGCTCAGCCAAATTCTAGAAAGCCAAACTTAAAAGCAGCTTAAAATAAGGACACATCATTACCAAGTAGGATGTGTTCCTGGAATGGAAGGATGGTGTGAAACATGAAAGATAGATAGATAGATAGATAGATAGATAGATAGATAGATAGATAGATACATAGATACATAGAGGAAATCACATGATCATCTCAGAGTTCATTTGACAAACTTTAACACATTGTCATGATACGGATAAATAAAATAAACTATTCAAAACACTGGGACTTGAAGAAAACTACTACAGAATAAAGACAATACCCAGAAAACCCAAGCAAACATCACATGCAGTAGGGGGGAAAACAAACCTGTTCAGGCAGCGCTCAGGGATGGAGGACTTATTTGATGAGCATATGAGAGATACTAGATCCCATCTCCAAACAACAAAAGACAGGGTTGAAAATGGAGTCCTTTTCTGAATAGCAACCTTACCTTCTCTATGGCTTCTTTTTAAGAGAAAATAGTAAGTCCTAATCAATTAGCGCAATCAGGCAAGCAAAGCAAGCTAAATGCATTCAAACTGAAACGAAACAAATAGCAACAAAAAGAAACAGTGGCATGACTCCTTCACAGGAGGCATCTAATGTAGCCAGAGTTAGAAACTGAATGAATGGGGCATGCAGAGGAGGGAAGGCTGTACTGATGCTCTGTGGCTGCAGCAACTTCTACAAGGTCAAAAAGGTCCAGAGAACTGTGGTACAAGGTACATGTAGCTAATGCTGTTGCATTGTATAGCTAAACACAATTAAGATGCTACATTTTATGTGTCTGCAACAACAGAATAAGTAAACAAGTTAGAAAATTAAGGCAGTAAATATCGCAGCTGTTTTTAATTAATTTGCTTACTTAATGGGGGTGAGGGTTGGGGTGGAACAGGTGTGCCACGAGCATGCATGTGGGAGTCAGTGAACATACTGGAGGAGGCGGTCCTCTCCTTCCAACATGAGGGTCCTGGAACTCCAACTGAGATTTTCAAGCTAGGTGGCAAGCACCTTTACCCACTGAGCCATCTCACCTACCCCATTGGTGGGTTTTTAAAAACACAGGCAATGATGCACCCCTAAAATCAGTCACTGAGTTGACAGAAATGATATGGAATATGGGAGACCTTTGAGGGGTCATAGACTTTGCAGTGAGAGGGAAGCAATGTATATGTCTGTGCCCCAGTATTCGAATAACACCACAGTTATTACTGCTTGTAGCTAACACCTGAAAAAGAAGGAAGGGAGGCATGTAGTAACGAAATGATGACATTTGAGGGAAAGTTTTATGAAAATAAGAATCTGGTGTGAGCATGTGCACCTGGTTCCAGGGTCACATCTTCCCCAACTGGTACCTTAGCATGGTACAGACTCTGGCTAAGGCCAAAGTTTGTGCATCTGAGCCTGACCCTCCTACAGGCTCGGCTCTGGTCCTGTGGTCCACCCTAGCTGCTTCTCATGCAATAAACACAGATGTGCACTTTCCCAGATGAAACGCTCTCACGACCCCAAAATTGTCACTGGAAAACTGATGGGAGAGGATACTGCGGCCAACTATTTGGTGACAAAGCTTTGCCTGGGAGTGAGGAGAAGGCAGGACACTTGGCAAAATGGGAGGGGCAGGGGTTAGGAGAGAAGAGTATTTCTGAGGCAAAATGCATAGAATACCTGAAGCTCGTCCACCTTCCTGAGGCCAAGCCCAGCCTTAAAGAATGGGACACAGCACTGACTGAGGTAAGGCATGCCCAAAGATGAGACCATAACCAAAAGACTCAATTCCCAGACCCAGCATGGGTTTGGATCTCTAAGGAACATCCACAGCGAGTATCACCTGGGACTCAGAAGCCACCCTGTGGCTCAGATTCCAAGCCTTCAGGGACTGAGCTCAGCTGCTGCAAAACCACCAGTCCACGCAACTACCCCTGGCCAGCGTGTCAGCCTTAGACACAGAAACACACAACTCTGAGGCGCAGTCTGTGGTGCTCAGTGCTATGGCTCCACGGTGTGCCCGGAACTTAACGTAACTTGCGTGGCAGCGGTGGGGCTCTGCTCACAGTAAGTATGGAACCCACTGCTGATGGGCTGGTGACCCTCTCACCGACTCACTGCCCCAACTCCACCCCTTCACTCTGTAGAACACTGCCAACCCCAAGTTCCACTCTGGAAACCTTCTAGACCTTTCTATCCTTCTAGACTATCCTAGAGTGTTCCTTCATTAAAAAGGTTAAAGCAAGAGCAATGCTTCTGTCTGTCTGCCTGCCTGCCTCTCCCTCTCCCTCTCCCTCTCCCTCTCTCTCTCTCTCTCTCTCTCTCTCTCTCTCTCTCTCTCTCTCTGTGTGTGTGTGTGTGTGTGTGTGTGTGTGTGTGTGTGTGAAATTAACTGATAATGCACACTCAGGACAACACAAAAGGACGCCGTACACATTCTAGTCTTCATTCTGCTTCAGCTGTGTAGACGGACATTTGATGGAGAATCTACACCCTTCTGGGTCCTCTCAAGGAATACAGTCTGTTCCTCCAGAATGCCTCATGGCTTTGTAATTAGTCTAGAGCTGTATTTTAATGCTGGGTCAACCTGTGGAAACTCTAAAACTCTCCCACCATTGTGCACCAAACTACATCTCTGAAAGAGCTATGCCTCGGGGACAGGGTGCTTTCTTTCTGTGACTCTAAATTCAGCTGTGCCACTTTCTGCCACCACATTCCATCAGAGTTTTAAGCATCACGACTTCAATCAAAAGATGTGCATGCAGGTCTTCTAGTATTCCGGTTCAATGATTTTTAAATATTTAATTAATTCAGGAAACGTAAAGCTTTAAGTAGCATTGTGTATGTATGTGTACATATGTGCGTGTGTGTGCATGTGTGCACATATGCATATACCTGCCTGGGTGCCTGAAGAGGACAGAGGTCAATGTTATGTGTTTTCCTCAACTGGTTTCCACCTCAGGATTTGAGACAAAAATCTCTCTCACTGAACACAGCAGTTGGGCTAGACTGACCAGCAAGCCTTTAGGAATCCCGGCTCTGCCTCTCAGAGCCAAGACAACAGGTGTGCATAGCCACGGGGCTTTTTATGTGGGTCTTGGGTACAACTCAGTCCCCAAGCTTGCAAGGCATGGACTTCACTAGCTGAGCCACTGCTTCATCTTTCAAGGAGCATCTTGTGGGGGAATTAGGGTACAGGAATATGCTAGCACCTCGCTATGAGGCAATAAGCTGTGGGATCTATGGAAGGGGAAAGGTGGGGTCTGAGGTAAGGACTGTCTGACCACTGTTGAGTCTACGTCGAGGACAGGAAATGCTGCGATGGCTTTGCAGACCACATGGACAGAGAGCTCACTGTGGGTGAGTCATATGGAGTAGTTTTGCTAATGATCCCTGACCCTCACACAGGGGACTCCTTTGAATACACTAATCCTACCATGTGTTAGTCATACTGGAGCAACCCCTAAAGCTCGCTCCTAGCCTTCCGTGCTCCCTAAGCTGGAGGCGGTGATGCCATGGCTCTGTGAAGACGTTTGAAGCCACCAGCTAATTGGGCTTCTCGAAGGAAATGGCACCCATGTTATATGAGTAAACTTAGCCAAGATGTTCACTTTCCCAGCATTCATCTCAGAAGAGCAGCTCCCTAGGTACCTGACGGCTCCGAGAGACAGAATATACACAACTACCCCCCAGACTCCACCCAGGCATTGAGGAGAGGGGAGGACAGGAGAAGCCCCTTCCCCTCTAAGAAGCAGGGCAAGAGCTGATGCCCTGGGTTGAGGTACCATTGAGATCCCACTAGTGACCGACCACACTGCTGGATCCCCGGGTGTAAAATTGAAAAGAAATTGCCTCCGTGGTTTGCTGTCAGGAAATCAAGACCCTAGGATGTAATGAACCACGTAGTAGAGTTAATAACAAGTGAAAATATTAATAAATATTCACCTGAGGAGTAGGAGCCCCTTACATCATAGGACTGCATCCTCATGGAGATGAGCAGAAGAAACACTTGCAGGAAAGGGAGCTTTTACCGAGATTGCACTAATCTAAAGGTATCAAGCATCATCTCCCAGACAGTGGCCAGGATTGCCCTTTCTAATGATGGGGAACGAAGGTAGGCACACTCCCTCTTCTCCCACTGCTAGACCCATCACTCTGGGAAGAGAAAGAGGTAACCACTGAGCAGAAGAAATTAGCCACTGGGTTTCTATCTTCAAGGCAGGATTGCCCACCTCCTTCCCCGAAATGCAGTTCACTGCTCCCGCCATGTTAAAGCCGAGAAGCTAAAACCGGACGAGGAAAGGTGACTGGCAAAACACACACAGATAAAACAAGACAGGACCAGCATCCAGACGGAACCCCTTAGCTCCAAGGAAGGAACGAAATCCAGGAAATGGTACAAGCTAGGCAGAGTTTTCCCAACCTCTGGGAAACTCCCGGAGTTCTTGGTGCAGGGAAGAATAAATATCCTTGGTATTGGTGAATGTCTGGTTCTTTTCTTCCCGATTTGAAGACATAAAAGTCAGACTTGACTGCCCAGGACCCTTGCGTTGGGTGGGGTGGGCTGTCCTTTGACAGAGACTCTGTGCCCTCAAGGCAACAGAAAACCAAGTGCCATTATCAACTGTATCCTCCGCTTCCTGGTTAGCACGTCTAAGTCCTGCATTTCTCCATCTCTTTTTCACAACATTGGGATGTCTTTTCCCACGTGGTTGCTGCCCACTTGAAGTCCAGGGAGACTCCTTTTGCTGTCAAGGATGCCCTACACAATCTTCAACTTGAAATCATAAGTGTACTGCACAGACTTTCCCAGGCCATTTTGCAATTTTGTGAAATTAGTTTTCATTAAAGCATCCTCAAAAGCATTTCCATTTTCCATGTCTGGAAATCTTTCCTTCTTTTTTTTTTAAAGAAAGGCACACACACACACACATGAACACGAGGAAATAATTTTGAAACAAAGACTTAAATGCATCCAGAGCTCCCATTTGGAAGTCTTTCATTTGATTTGTCTCCAGGCACCACTTTATGAAGCCAGGAAGCACTCCTATGGAGTTCTGAAGCCTCTATTAGCACCTCCCTGTCCTGGGTAAACTGGGGCCACAGCCAGAACGTAGCTGCCCATCTCACCTCCCCCGCTGTGGGGTGAAATGTCAGATCACAGTAGAGTTTAGGGTGTTCACTTACTCTGGCCTTTACCACCCTTATTTCTGGACTTTTAGGAATCAAAATCGGGAGTGCAGAGGGGGCTCAGGGGTTAAGAGGATGAGCTATTCTTGCAGAAGCCCCAAGTTCTGCTCTTGGCACCTACACCAGGGGGTCTCAGGAGAGCCTGAAACTCTAGCTCCAAGGGATCCAGTGCCCTCTACTGGTCTCTGTGGGCTATGGTCACACACACACACAATTAATTAATTTTTTTTTAAAAAAAATTAGGCGTTTTGAGACAAGATTTCTTTGTGGTACCCTGGCTGTCCTGGGACTTACTCTGTAGACCAGGTTGGCCTCGAACTCCAAGACCACCTTCTCTTCAACTCCTGGGTCCTCGGATTACAGTCATGCACCACCATAGTGTCTGTGGTACAAGCTAGTGGCTCAGAGTAGGTACAACTTGGGCTTTGTGTATGCTGAATTATCACCCTACTAAGTGAGCTGCTTCCCTGGCTTCTTTGAGGCCTGTTTTGTGTTTGTTTGTTTGTTTGTTTACTTTTTTTTTCGGAGCTGGGGACCGTACCCAGGGCCTTCGCTCTACCACTGAGCTAAATCTCCAACCCATTTGTTTGCTTTTCTTTATTCGTTTTTCTTTTTTCTTTTTGAGACAGGGTTTCTCTGTGTAGCCCTAGTTGTCCTGGAATTTGCTCTGTAGACCAGGCTGGCCTCATACTTAGAGATTCGCCTGCCTCTGCCTCCCACAGGGTGGGAAACCACCACCCAGCCATGAAAGGAAACCTTTTCCTCACCCCACCCCACCCCCAGTCAGACTTCTTAGCTGCAAGGATCCTGTGGTGACCTAAGAGAACAGGTTGGGGCTTACTATAGCACTTAATGGCACAGCTTCGCGGAAACCTTCAAAAGTAGATGATTTGGGACACACACTTCAAAGGAATGCATCAGAAATGGAGTTTGTTCCGTTTGTCTGACAACTATGGTCTTGCCTTTCTGTTCTGTGACAATGTTCAACAATAACATTTGAGTCTACGCCTTTCCTGTGACCACGAATTCTTTCAGTATCTCTGATCCTATATGATCCTGCATAAGCAAACCCCCTCCTTGTCAACTGCCAGCACTGGAGGGTGCTGGTTCTCCCCGGTGGGACCTCATAGATCAATGCCCAGATGCTCAGCGGCCATCATAAGGTACTAAGAAGCGTTTGAGAGAGGGTGTGGCCACCTCTAACAGGAAGACCTCTGTGGAGAAGACCGGGAGCCTCTCAGACACATGCTGAGCCCTTCAGAGTCTAGCTCCTTTCTTTCTCTGAAAGCAGCACTTGGGAGGCAAAGGCATGCATTTTAAGAGTTCGAGGCCAGAAAGCTACACGGTGAGTTGGGGGCCATCCTGGGCTACATGAGTCCCTATCTCCTAAAGAGGGAGCAGGAGCAAACGCCAGACCAGTTGTCCAGATATTTAGAAACGAGCTTTAAAATACACTCCTGAAATACACGAGAATAACCGTGAAGCAGAAAACTCTGAATCTGTCATAGTACCAGAGGCCACCATGAAACATAAAAGGCATTCTATGAACTGTGTGGCAGCCAGATGAGAAGAGGAGATGCTGTGCCTGTTTATCCAGCTAATTATAACCGTTAGGCAGAGACTGGCTGCGTTTTAACAGTCAGGGAGAGAGCCTGCTACAAAACGCTTCACAAGCAATTATACAAGCAGACACTCCGTCCAAGCCACGCATTGGCCGCAGTTGGCGCTGGTGCACAGCACGTCCCACATTTCTCCCTTCCTTGGCAAGGGACTTGAGTTCCGCCAGCCTCCGAAAACCATGTGTGCCGCCACAGAATTATGAAAGCAAGCGGCCACGGCCTTCTCACAGCCTAAGGAAAAGTTACGTTTTCCTGCTTGCTTTCATGTGTAAAAGGAAAAACTCATCTTAAGTAGACAGTAGAGCTTGTATGAGTTTGTCTACCTCCTTACTGTCTCTACCAGTAACCTCCCCGAGAGTTTGTATTTAGGAGTAAAACGGTGAATTGTGTGAACTGGCAGAGACCCCTGGACTACTGTGTTATATCTGCATCCATTGCGTCTGACCGAGCAGGTCACGGACATCCCACATCCCAGCCATAGGTGGGTTTAAGCTGAGCTGAATCTAGATGCCAGTGCTGGCTGCTGACTCAACTAGAGAAGATTCCAGAAGTGAAAAACCAGTTTCCTGGAATAGTCCCCGTCCGTCCCCCCCCCCCCCCCCGAGACCTGAGTCATCGCCAGCTGCTGGTCAATTCTGGAATTAAAGTGGCCCATGAGCTCTTCCTTCCAACAGACAATTCCCAAACACTGGGACTGTGGCAATCGGGGGTACACAACACACTGGGGGATTCTACAGAGATGGCTCTGTACAGTGAAGCTTTCCCTGGCCACCCCCAGCTCACGAACAGCTCTCAGTATTTCCCGATTGCTAAAGATAGGGAGGAGAGAGGGTGGCGCTGGGCTCTGCATAGCCAGACCCTGCAAGGTGAACCTCTGGTTAGTGGCTTAGCAAGGCGTTCTCTGTTCGTCTCATTACTCTCATTTTTTGAACGTCCAGATTTTTTGTTTCCTTGAGACAGTTTCACATGCCTGGCCTGAAACTCACACCTTAGCCAAGACTTGTCTTGAATTTCTGATCCCCCTACCTCCAGCTTCAAAACGCTGTGATCCCAGACACATGTCACCACTTCTAGATTCTGTGGCACAGGGAACCACTCTCCCCAACTGAGCTATAGATCCCAGATCCTCCAGAGTTGTTTAAACAACGGTGACTCCTCTCCCACTACTCCAAAGAAAACCTGGAAAACTTAAGATTATCTTTCTTCCCATGGTACTTCTTAAGGCTTAGCCACCCCTGCCCCACCCCCATGCCCAGGTCCTGGGTGCAGGCTTAGTGGAATCCATCAGGCAGGTGCGGAACATTGGGTGGGGCTGGCTTTATTACTGCTCCTAACACTGTAGCCACCCACCAGCACTCCACCTCTCTGAGTAACACATCCCACGTCCCCAAAGAGTATGAAGAAAACGTTCACCAAGGCAATGTTCTTTTCAATATCTCAATAGCCAAACGGAAGGCATGAATTTTACCAACCTGATCTTAAAGCTTAGCACCAGGGAGCGAAGGAGCCTGATTGATAAGCAAACCTGAGTACGTGTTGTGGGACAACTCACAGAGGGTAGCGGTGCTCTGACATGAAATTTAGTGGCTCGGTCAGAGTCACCAATGTGTTTTAATCAACAAGTATTTAAAATGAGACGTTTATGTGAAATTCTTTCAATTATGTATCTCTACTGAGGAGAGCAGCAAAGGCAAGGTTATGCACT